>NW_027523567.1:0-248978 GCF_052094955.1 Ictidomys tridecemlineatus
TCCATACTAGCACCTGGGCTGCAAAGAAAGCTCTTGGTATAACTGGCTGTTGGTTTCCATTCACCACAAAACGGACCTGTTATTCTGAGAGTTGCCTGTCGTATATCTGTGGCCTCATGAAGGAGTCAAAATCCTCTGATCTCTCACAATTCATTTTCCTGTGATGGAAATTTATAGAGGTCTGGGGCCGACCTGTTGGGAATAAGATTGGCAGCCATTACGAAGTCAAACAACAATAAGTGCTGGCATGGATGTGGGGAAAAGGGTACACTTGTACATTGTTGGTGGGACTGCAAATTGGTGCAGCCAATTTGGAAAGCAGTATGGAGATTTCTTGGAAAGCTGGGAATGGAACCACCATTCAACCCAGCTATCCCCCTTTTCAGTCTATTCCCTAAAGACCTAAAAAGAGCATGCTACAGGGACACTGCTGCATCAATTTTCATAGCAGCACAACTCACGATAGCAAGATTGTGGAACCAACCAAGATGCCCTTCAATAGACGAATGGATAAAAAAAATGTGGCATTTATACACAATGGAGTATTACTCTGCATTAAGAAATGACAAAATCATAGAATTTGGAGGGAAATGGATGGCATTAGAGCAGATTATGCTAAGCGAAGCTAGCCAAGCCCTAAAAAACAAATGCCAAATGTCTTCTTTTATATAAAGAGAGTAATTAAGAACAGACTAGGAAAGAAGAGCACGAGAAGAAGACCATCATTAAACAGGATTGAGAAGTGGGAGGGAAAGGGAGAGAGAAGGGAAATTGCATGGAAATGGAACGAGACCCTCAGAGTTATACAAAATTACATACAAGAGGAAGTGAGGAGAAAGGGAAAAATAATACAAGGTGGAGGAATGAATTACAGTAGGGGGGGTAGAGGGAGAAGAGGGGAGGGGAGGGGAGGGGGGATAGTAGAGGATAGGAAAGGCAGCAGAATACAACAGACACTAGGATGGCAATATGTAAAGCAATGGAAGTGTAACTGATGTGATTCTGCACGCTGTATACGGGGTAAAATGGGAGTGCATAACGCACTTGAATCAAAATGTGAAATAAGATATATCAAGAACTATGTAATGGAGGGGTAAGACAAGATAATACAAATGGAAGAAATGATTTACAGTACAAGGGGTAGAGAGAGAAAAGGGGAGGGGAGGAGAGAGGAGGGGGGGTAGTAGATAATAGGACTGACAGCAGAATACATCAGACACTAGAAAGGCAATATGTCAATCAATGGAAGGGTAACTGATGTGATACAGCAATCTGTATACGGGGTAAAGTTGGGAGTTCATAACCCGCTTGAATCAAACTGTGAAATATGATGTATTAAGAACTGTGTAATGTTTTGAACAACCAACAATAAAAAAATAAATAAATAAATAAAAATTAAAAAAATAAAAAGACTTAAAATCAGAAAAAAAAAGAAAAAAGAAAAAAAAATAAAAAATCCAAAAATATTTTGTTTTCTTTAGTAACAAGAAAGGAGAGCAAATTTCTACGACAAAAGATGAATACACAAAAATTAATAGCTTCCCAGTAATGAGTGGAAGCTAATCAGAAAAAAAAATATTGTAACAACAGGAACCAAAAAAATTAATAAGCAGGACTTTCGTTGTGAGGTTTAAAAACATTGTTGAAGGACATATAAGAAAACCTGATGTCAACATGCCCTAAGTTCACCAATGGGGTGAACTTAATTATAACTAATTGTCCATTAACTGTTCTGGAAAATTAATGCAATTCAAATGAAAATCCCACAGAATTTTATATGCAACTAGAGAGCATATATTATTTAATGGTTTAAAGACAGACAAAGAATCTAAGGAAAAATAAATATAAAGTCTATAAAGACCCACAAACACTAAAATCTTGTCACCTGACCAAATTAATAACTGTCACATGGAAGAAAAGAAATGTAAGCACCTTCTTCATAACAAAATTAAATTTTCAGTGCTAAAAGAATCTAAAATGTGAAAACTCTTAGATGATCTCATGAAAAGGAAAAAAATCTTAAGCCTCAGAGATCATAATCATAACAGAAATATTAATACATACCTTCACCTATACTTCTCAATAACTTTTGTAGACAGATATTCAAAATTACAGAATTAGTTCAAAAAGTCAAAAAATAGATTTTTGCTGAGTAGTATCTATAATCAGAAGTTTTATATTCATTGAGAATTATTTTAATAGGATATTCAAGCAGACTCTTTTCCTAGTATCTGTATTTTTTACACAGAGCCTGGCATGAGAAGCTTAACACATGTCTCCTGAATGAACATTGGAATGCTTAAATAACTATCAATTATCATTTATCAAAACTGCAGATGTGAAAGAAACAGGAGTAAAGCTGAAACAACATTGCCCTTTTGATTTACCCTGGAAATTGCTTTTATGAATAAACTACAGATAATAACTTGAAAAAAATGGTAATGAAAATATATACAATATTCTGTAATATGTTTTTAAGGTGTAGGTGTATCCTGATTCTGGGATAGTGTTTTTGAAAATTGTGATGGTAAAAAAACTATTTACCAGGAACTCTCACAGAGAGGTGTAAATTTCTGGTTTTGGTGTGGCCCTTGCTGCTCTCCATACTAGCACCTGGGCTGCAAAGAAAGCTCTTGGTAAAACTGGCTGTTGGTCTCCATTCACCACAAAACGGACCTGTTATTCTGAAAGTTGCCTGTCGCATATCTGTGGCCTCATGAAGGAGTCAAAATCCTCTGATCTCTCACAATTTATTTTCCTGTGATGGACATTTATAGAGGTCTGGGGCTGACCTGTTGGGAATATGCATCGTGCCTTTCCTCTGCAGCTGCTCTGGGACTCCTCAGTGTGCAAACACAACTCAAGGACAACGGCTTGAGTTCAACTGCAACAATGGAGAGCAGTTAATTCGCTGTTGGATTCATTAATGTCTTGGCAATCACCTGTTCCCAGCATGCAGCGAGAAGATCAGCGTCCTCTCTATTCTGGGATGTGGGTGAGCGAAGTTCAGAGTAAGATTTCTGCTAAGAAGTTGTGGGTGGCTGAAACCTCAAGACTGTTTTCCCTTTCTGCTAGGGAGAGAAGGGGTCAGGGTGGGTGTACACTTATTGGGATGGATTTCACACGGCGTATAAAGTTTTTCCTTCATGTTATATACTTTGCCAGATGGACAGATATCAGAAGCCACAATATTAAAAGCATCCCCACTATCTTCAGCTGATCCACTCCTGCTAAGGGCTGATCCCTTACCAAACGCTGTATGACTTCGTGCCCCTTAATTTTATGATCCTGCTGATGCTCATGACCTGGTGAAGAAATTGTTTGCTATGGAGTTTAAAAGTAGGGGGAAAAAAGAGTCATCAAATAGCTCTTTTGGGCACAGATGGAGAAAAGACAACAAGCTTGAAAGTCTTGTAGTATTTTACTGCACAAAAATAAAAATAAAAGTATTAGATAAAGAGATAAGTCTCTAAAACTTAAAATTTTCCATAATACAATGGGGTTTTCCTCATGCTTAGGAGAGACACATTAACAGTACTCCTAAAAGATCTTAGAATGATTATCCATCAGGGAAAGGCAAAGCTAAAGCACATTTGATGAAGCACTTAACACCTTCCAGGGTCGTCACAATAAAAAAAATGATAATGATGTGTTGTTAAGGGAATGAGGAAATCAGAAGCTTTCTTCACCACTCTTAATAATAAGGTAAGCTGGTTCCACTGGTCTGAAAATGATCTGGAACTTCTTCAGAAAGTTAAATATGGAGTTAACAATCCACCTCTTCCACTCCTACTTACAAACTCGAGATAAATAAAAAAGTTGTCCACCAATGATTTGTACATGAATTTTCATATAATGTTCATATTATATATAATGTTCATATTATATATACGAATCTTATTCATATTAGTCAAAAAGTGAAAATTACCAATCTAGCTACTCAAAGAAGCTGAGGCAGGAGGATCACAAATTTAGGGACAACCTGGGCAAATTTACAAGACCCTGTCTCAAAACAAAATTTTTAAAAGGGTTGGGCTTTGGCTTAGTGGTAGAACATTGTTTAGTGTGCAGGAGGCTCCGGGTTCAATCTCCAGTACGACACCGACACAGACACAAAGTAAAAATTACTATCCAGTGGGAAATGAACAAAGAAATGTGGCATTTTCATGAGATAGAAATCAGTCACAATAAGGAGGAATAAACTAAAATACTAATACAAGCTACAATATAACTGATAATTGCAAACATCCTAAGTGAAAGGAGTCAGATCCAAAAGGCGTATATGGTATTACTTCATTAAAAATCTCTACGGAAACTCGAGTGCATACATGGGTCTTTCAACATGTGAAGGAGAAACACAGAAATGGTGTTTATTTAAAACTTAGAATCAAGATCCAATAGGAAAATGCAAGTCAAAGTCACATTGCAAATAGCACTTCACATTCACTAGTGTTGGCTAGAGCTGCAATATTGGGGAAAAGGAGATTGACTGCTTTTGGTATAGGCTTTTTTTTGGAGAGAAAAGTAATAAAAATATTCTGAAATACCTGTGGATTATAGAACCCAGGTGAGGTCACAATGTGTCACATACTTAGCACAGTGTGCTTCCCCTGGTTGAAGGGGCACCACAGTGATCATGAGACACTGTGTATGGAGAGAGCGCTCTTGTAATTGCTGCTGAAGAGTTCACATATTTCTACAACTAAGACATTTCCTAGAATGAAACCATCATCTAGTTCTAATCTCACTATACAGTCTGTCTTCCAGCCAGCTTCCTCAGGGCACTCTGGACCTCGTTGCTTCTCAGGCTGTAAATGATGGGCTTTAACATGGGGGTCACCACACAGAAGAGCACAGAGACTAGGGTGTCTGTGTCCAGCCTTCGCTGGGCCTGTCATAGTGAAAGTTGGCTGTTCCATAGAAGACCACCACGACAGTGAGGGGGGACGCAAAGGTGGAGAAGGCCTTCCACCTGCCCTGAGCAGAGGGAATCCCCAGGATGGCCGCCATGATGAGTGCGTAGGAGCCTGCAGTGAAGAGGCAGGGGCTCAGGCCCATGGTGGCACTGACCACGTGGAGCGCAGAATCGTTGACAGAGGTGTCTGAGCAGGAGAGCTTCAGGAGCAATGGGGTGTCACAGAGAAAGTGGCTGATCTGGTGGGGCCCACACAGAGTGAGTTTGATGGCCAGCACCGTGTGTGTGACCAATTCACCAGCCCACACAGCCAGGACCCAGTCACCAGGCCAACACAGACCTTCACACTCATGATGATTGGGTACTGAGGAGGATGGCAGGTGGCAACACAGCAGTCATACGGCCACAAAGCCAGTAAGACGCCTTCTGTGCCAGCACTTGTCACCAAGATGAACATCTGGAAAAGGCAGCCCTCATAAGAAATGGCCTTCTTCTCCCAGAAGAAGTTCACCAGCAGTACTGGGAGGGTGGTGGATGTGTAGCAGACGTCCAAGAAGCTCAAATAGCTGAGGAAAAAGTACATTGGAGTGTGGAGAGCAGGACTGACCCTGGTGGCCAGTATTATGAGCATGTTTCTTAGGAGAGTGGTAAGGTAAATGACCAGAAAGAGCAGGAAGAACCAGCCCTGTAGGTTGGAGTGGTTGGAAAATCCCAAGAAGATGAATTCAGTGACAAATGATTGATTGCTCATTTCCAATGTTGTCATAGCTACAAAACAGAGAAAAAGAGACCATGATGAGAATGGACTGAGAGCACCCCAAACAGGCTTGTTAATCTGCAGCAACATGGCAAATAATATCGAATGAAAAGCAGCCTGGAGACTGATAACCTGTGAGACTGGTCTCAGGGAATCAGACCCATGGAGCCGCACACATTTGCAGGGGTGATGGTGGGTGGGAGTAACCAGAGAATTGCTAGAAGCCAACAGAAAGCCATTCGACCTCATCATGGTGTGAAGTCATTTCTCACTGTCTCAGTAATCTCTGTCTCCTGTTGTTCTTTTATGTAAACATAGGATTTTTGGAGAAGTTCATTTTCATTGCAAATATTAAGAAAAAAAATTTACAAAACAGAGTCATCATCTGAAGAAGCATTCGGTGTTGCCTTCAGTGTTTTCCCATGCAGAGTTTTTAGAATGAATGCTTTCAACCTTTCTCTACTTAGAATGATGTTGCCTTGGGTTTAGCATAGATAGCTTTTACAATGCTTTTACAAAGTTCCTTCTGTCACTAGTGTTTCTACTGTTTTGACAGGTAGGGGTGTTATATTTTGTTAAATGCTTTTTCTGCATCTATTGAGATGATCAATAAGCTTACATCTCTCTTAAATAAACTTAATCTCTCCCCTTTGGCTAAACATTCAGATAATCTCCAGTCCTATAAATATTTTAATGAACATTTTCCTACATAAACATTTGTGACCATTTCGAATTATCTCTTCAGAATAAAATTTAAATCTGATATAAAAGAATTTGTTTGCAGTTTCTATTTAAAACTAGCTCATGGGAGATATTATATTAAGTGAAATAAGCCAGACACATAAAGAGAAATAGCAGTTTTTCACTTCTTAGTGGAAGCTAAAAGTTGATCTCAGAGAAGTAGAGAGTAGAGCGGTGGTTATTGGAGCCTGGAAGAGAATCACAAAAATTATTGTGAGTCTGATTTCTCAAAGATGCATGTGAAGGACTGCCTGAAACATGCCCTCTGTGTGTGGTCTTTAAAAAAAAATAAGAGTGGACTTCTAACAGGGATTAATTCTAATCTGTGGATTTAGGAAACGGTTGTGGGTCCAATCCACTCATAACACCTACTCCCTGGGTCAGTCCACGGTTGCCACACTTACAACAGGCCTGACCAGAATAACCCAGAGGGGGAGATTCACTCTGGCCTCCTGGCTTGGAGGTTTGGTCTGGGGCCAGATGACCCATTGCTACCTGCCTGAGAAGAGGTGGGACGCCGAGGTGGAAGAAAACAAGGGGGGAAGCGTCCATAGCTCATGGCAGCCAGAAGGTTGGGGCAGGGGAGGGGACAGGAGGAGACAGTTCGCAGCGGACAAGATGTGATTCCCCAGGGCATGTCCCCAGCCACACTCCACCTGCCCACACTCCTATCATTACAGTGGGCCTTTCAGATAATTAACCCACAAAATGGATGGATCCACAGATTAGCTCACAAGTCTCACAGTCTAATCATTTCACCTCTGAACACTGCTACTGTGGCTGACACTGAGCTTTTGGTAAGGGGATACCTTATTTCTAAGCTATAATAGTCTCTACAGTCCATGTGCTTTGGTTAGAATACCTTCATGTAGTCTGGGAGAGTAATCGGGTGCCAAAACAAGATTAAAAAGAAATATCTGGTAACTGAAGATGTGACATTTGGAGCTTGGGGAAAAGCTCTGAAGAGGAGCCCTGGGTGGAGCACTTTAAAGTCCTGGTGACAAGGACACGAGAGGGCACCTGGTTTGTGAGGTAGCTGAGTGGCAGTGGGATCACTCATTAAAACATAAAAAAATGAGAAGGAGCATGTCTGGGGAGAGAAAAGGAGAAAGGAGGTTGGGCCTGGAGTCTGGGTACCTGCGGGTACCCAGAAAAATTCCAGGAGGCAGCGGGACAGGTTCCCAGGAGATAGGCCTGGGAGTCATGGCTTAGAGTGACTGAGAAAGTCACAGGTGCTCACAACGCCAAAAGAGAGCAGGGTGAGAAGAGAGGGCCTGATGGACTGTGTGGAAAAGAAGGTGTCCAGAAGGAGGTTCACGAGCTATCAGCAATCATTCTGCACCACAGTGTCAAAGCTCTGCTCTCTGTACCAGGCCTTCTGCACCCCAATCTGAAACCTCTGCTCTCTATAACCGTCCTTCCGCACCCCAGTCTACAACCTCTGCTCCCTGCAACAATCCTTCTCCACCACAGTCTCCAAGTTCTGCTCTCTGAAACACTCTTTCTGCACCCCAGTCTCGAACATCTGCTCTCTGAAACAGTCATTCTGCACCTCAGTCTGAAAACTCTGCTCTCTGCAACAATCATTCTGCACCCCAGTCTCCAACCTCTGCTCTCTGTAACAGTCCTTCTACACCTCAGTCTCCAAACGCTGTTCTCTATAATATCCTTCTGCACACCAGTCTCCAAACTGAGATATCTGTAACAGGCCTTCTGCACCCCAGTCTCCAAACTCTGCTCCCTGTAAGAAAACTTCTGCACCCCAGTCTCCAAGTTCTGCTCTCTGAAAGAGTCCTTCTGCACCCAACTCTTGAACATCTGCTCTCTGCATCAGTCCTTCTGCACCTAAGTATGAAAACTCTGCTCTCTGCAACAATCATTCTGGAACCCAGTCTCCAACCTCTGCATTCTGTAACAGTCCTTCTGCACCTCAATCTCCAAACTTTGCTCTCTATAATATCCTTCTGCAAACCAGTCTCCAAACTGTGATATCTGTAACAGGCCTTCTGCACCCCAGTCTCCAACCTCTGCTCCCTGCAAAAATCCTTCTGCACCCCAGTCTCCAAGTTCTGGTCTCTGAAAGAGTCCTGCTGCAACCCACTCTCGAACATCTGCTCTCTGAAACAGTCCTTCTGCAACTAAGTCTGAAAACTCTGCTCTCTGCAACAATCATTCTGCAAGCAAGTCTCCAAACTGTGCTCTCCGAAACAGTCCTTCTGCACCTCAGTCTCCAAACTCTGCTCTCTATAATATCCTTCTGCACACCAGTCTACAAACTGTGCTATCTGTAACAGTCCTTCTGCACCCCAGTCTCCAACCTCTTCTCTCTGTAACAGGCCTTCAGCACCCCAGTCTCCAAACTCTGCTCTCTGTAAAAGGCCTTCTTTACCCCAGTCTCCAACCTCTTCTCTCTGAAATGATCATTCTGCACCTCAGTCTCCAACGTCTGCTCTCTGCAACAGTCCATCTACACCTCAGTCTCCAATCTCTGCTCTCTGTAAGATATTCCTGCACCCCAGTCTCCACCCTCTGCTCTCTGTAACAGTTATTCTGCACCTTAGTCTCAAAACTCTGCTCTCTGCAACGGTTCTTTTGCACCCCAGTCTCCAACCTCTGATCTCTGCAACAATCCTTCTGCACCCCAGTCTCCAACCGCTGCTCTCTGTAACAGTCCTTCTATACCTCAGCCTCCAAACTCTGCTCTCTGTAATGGTCCTTCTGCACCCCAGTCTCCAAACTCTGCTTTGTGTATCAGTCGTTCTGCAACCCAGTCTCCAATCTCTGCTCTCTATAACAGTCCTTCTGCACCTAAGTCTGCAAACTCTTCTCTCTGTAATAGTCTTTCTGCACCCCAGTCTCAAATCTATGCTCTGTGCAACAATTTTTCTACACCCCAGTATCCAACCTATGCTCTCTGTAACTGTCCTTCTACACCGCAGTCTCTAACCTCTGCTCTCTGTAAGACCATTCTGCACCTCAGTCTCCAACCTCTGCTCTTTGCAACAATAATGCTGCACCCCAGTCTTCAAACTCTGCTGTCTGTAATATTCTTTCTGCACCTCAGTCTCTAATCTCTGCTCTCTGTAAAAATCTTTTTGCAACTCAATCTCCAACCTCAGCTCTCTGTAACAGTCCTTCTGCACCTCAGTATCCAACCTCTGCTCTCTGTAATGATCCTTCTGCAATTCAGTCTCCAACCAATGCTCTCTGTAACAGGCCTTCTGCATTGCAGTCTCCAACCTCTGCTCTCTGTAACAGTTCTTCTGCACCCCAGTCTTCAAGCTCTACTCTCTGTTACAGTCCTGCTGCACCCGAATCAAACCTCTGCACTCTGTAACAATCCTTCTGAACCCACGTCTCAAAACTCTGCTCTCTTTTTTTTTTTATTGTTGGTCGTTCAAAACCTTACACAGTTCTTAATACATCATATTTCACAGTTTGATTCAAGCCCCTTTATCAAATATAAGAAAGTTGTAGTTTTGTGGGTTGGTTTCTGTGTCCTCTATTCTGTACCATTGGTCCACCCGCCTGTTTTGGTACCAGTACCATGCTGTTTTTGTTACTATTGCTCTCTTTAACAGTTCTTCTGAAGCAGAATCTCCAAACTCTGCTCTCTGTAACACTCCTTATGCAACCCAGTCTCCATTCTCTGCTCTCTGAAAGAATCTTTCTGCACCCCAATCTCCAAACTCTGCTCTCTGTAAAAGTCCTTCTGCCCCTCAGTCTCCAACCTCTGCTGTCTGTAACAGTCCTTCTGCAGTCTCCAACATTTGCTCTCTGCAATGGTCCTTCTGCACCCCAGTCTCCAAACTCTGCTCTCTGTAACAGTCCTTCTGTACCGCAGTCTCCAACCTCTTCTCTCTGTAACGGTCCTTCTGCATCCCAATTGCCAACCTCTTCTTTCTAAAATAGTGCTTCTGCACCTCAGACTCCAACTTATGCTCTCTGTAACAGTCCATGTGCACCTCAGTCTGAAACCTCTGCGCTCTGCAACGATCCTTCTGTACCCCAGTCTCCGAACTGTGCTATCTGTAACTTTCCTTCTGCACCTCAGTCTCCAACTTCTGCTCTCTGTAAAACCCCTTCTGCACTCCAGTTTCCAAACTCTGTTCTCTGTAACAGGCCTTCTGCACTCCAGTCTCCAACCTCTTCTCTCTGCAACAATCTTTCTGCACCTCAGTTTCCAACCTCTGCTCTCTGCAACAGTTATTCTGCACCCCAGTCTCCAACCTCTGCTATCTGTAAGATTCTTCTGCACCTCAGTCTCCAACCTCTGCTCTCTGTATAAGTCCATATGCACGCCAGTATCCAACCTCTGCTCTCTGTAACAATTTTAGGCACCGAAATCTCCAACTTCAGCTCTCTGCATCGGTCCTTCTGCACCCTAGTCTTCAAACTCTGTTCTCAGCAACAGTCCTTCTGCACCACAGTCTCCAAAGTCTGCTTTCTGTATCAGTTCTTCTGTACCCCAGTCTCCAACCTCTTCTCTCTGTAAGAGTCCTTCTGCACCTCAGTCTACAACCTCTCCTCTCTGTAACAGTCCTTCTGCAACCTAGTCTCCAACCTCTACTCTCTGCAACATTTCTTCTACACCCCAGTCTCCAACCTGTTCTCTATGTAACTATCCATCTGCAGCCCAGTCTCCAACATCTGCTCTCTGTAAGTATCGTTCTCCACCATATTCTCGAACCTCTGCTCTCCTCAACCATCATTTTGCACCTCAGTCTCCAACTTCTGCTCTCTGCAACGATCCTTCTGCACCCCAGTCTTCAACCACTGGTGTCTGTAACAGTCCTTATGCAGCTCAGTCTCCAACCTATGCTCTTTTTAAGATACTTCTGCACACCAGTCTACAAGATCTGCTCTCTGCAATGATCTTTAGAACCCCAGTCTCCAAACTCTGCTCCCTGTAACAGTCCTTCTGTACTGCAGTCTCAAAACTCTGCTCTCTGTAATGGTCCTTCTACACCCCAGTCTCCAATCTCTACTTTCCATATTAGTCTTTCTGCACCCCAGTCTCCAAACTCTGCTCTCTGTAACAGTTCTTCTGCACCTCAGTCTCCAAACTCTGCACTCTGCAACAGTCCTCTGCACACCAGTCTCAACCCTCTGCTCTCGGTAACAGTTCTTCTGCACGCCAGTCTCCAAACTCTGCTCTCTGTAACACTCCTTCTGCACTCCAGTGTCCACCCTGTGATCTCTGTAACAATTCGTCTGGACATCAGTCTTCAACCTCTGCTCTCTACAACATTTCTTCTGCTCCTCAGTCTCCAAACTCTACTCTCTGTAAAAGTCCTTCTGAACCTCAGTCTCCAAACTCTGCTCTCTTTAACAACCTTCTGCAACAAATTCTCCAAACTCTTCTCTCTGTAACATTTCTACAGCACCCCAAACTCCAAACTCTGCTCTCTGTAACAAACCTTCTGAACTCCAGTCTTACAACTTTGCTCTCTTTAATAGGCATTTGGCACCCAAGTCTCCAACCTCTGTTCTCTGCAGCGATCCTTCTGCACCCCAGGATCCAACATCTGCTCTCTGCAACACTACTTCTGCACCTCAGTCTGAAAACGCTGCTCTCTGCAACAATCGTTCTGCACCCCAGTCTTAAACCTCTGCTCTTGTAACACTTCTTCTGCACCTCTGTCTCCAAAATGCTCTCTGTAAGATCCTTCTGAAACCAAGTCTCGAAACTGTGCTATCTGTAACAGTCCTTCTGCACCCCAGTCTCTAAACTCTTCTCTCTACAACAGTCCTTCTGCACCCCAGTCTCCAACTTCTACTCTCTGTAAGATCCTTCTGCACCACAGTCTTTAACCTGTTCTCTCTGTATCAGTCCTTCTGCACCCAGGTCTCCAAACTCTGCCCTCTGCAATATTTCTTCTGCACCCGAGTCTCTAACCTGTGCTCTCTGTAACAGTCCTTCTGCATCCCAGATTCCAACATCTGCTCTCTGCAATGATCCTTCTTCTACCCAGTCACCAAACTCTGCTCTCTGTAAAAGTCCTTTTCTATCGCAGTGTCCAACGTCTTCTCTTTGTAATGGTCTGTCTGATCCCCAATTGCCAACCTCTGCTTTCTGTAACAGTCCTTCTGCACCCCAGTCTCCAAACTCTTCTCTCTGCAATGATCCTTCTGCACCTCAGTCTCCTTCCTCTGCTCTCTTTAAAAGTCCTTCTGCAACTCAGTCTCTATTCTTTTCTCTCTGTAATGGTCCTTCTGAACCCCAGTATCCAATCTCTGCTCTCTGTAACAATCCATCTGCACCTGGGTGTCCAACGTCTGCTCTCTGTAACAGTTCTTCTGCACCCCAGTCTCCAAACTCTGCTCTCTGTAACAGTCCTTCTGAACCGCAGTCTCCAACCTCTACTCTCTTTTTTTTAATTTTTTTCCATTTTTTTATTGATTGTTCAAAACATTACAGAGCTCATGATATATTATCTTTCATACATTTGACTCAATTGGGTTTTGAACTCCCCAAATACATAATGCAGACTCACTTCTGTTACATACTCACATTTTTACATAATGGCATATAAGTGACTGTTGTATTCTGCTACCTTTCCTATCCCCTACTATCCCCCTCCCCTCCCCTCCCCTCCCATCTTCCCTCTCCACCTCCTCTGCTGTTGTTCTATTCTCTCCCCTTTTTTCCCCCTCCCCTTGCCCCTCATAACCTCTTATAATTTTGTGTATCACTGAAGGTCTCCTACCATTTCCATATGTTTTCCCTTCTCTCTTCCTTTCTCTCCCCCCATTCGTCTTAGTTTACTGTTAGTCTTTTCCTCATGCTCTTCCTTCCTGTTCTATTCTTAGTGGCTCTCTTTATATCAAAGAAGACATTTGACATTTGTTTTTTAGGGCTTGGCTAGCTTCACTTAGCATAATCTGCTCTAATGCCATCCATTTCCCTGCAAATTCTATGATTTTGTCGTTTCTTAGTGCTGCATAATACTCCATTGTGTATAGCTGCCACAATTTTTTTATCCACTCATCTATTGAAGGGCATCTAGGTTGGTTCCACAGTCTAGCTATTGTGAATTGTGCTGCTATAATCATTGATGTGGCCGTATCCGTATAGTGTGCTCTTTTAAGGTCCTCAGGGAATAGTCCAAGAAGGGCAATAGCTGGGTCAAATGGTGGATCCATTCCCAGCTTTCCCAGGAATCTCCATACTGCTTTCCAAATTGGCCTCACCATTTTGCAGTCCCACCAGCAGTGAACAAGTGTGCCCTTTTCCCCACATCCTCGCCAACACTTATTGTTGTTTGACTTCATAATGGCTGCCAATCTTACAGGAGTGAAATGGTATCTTAGGGTGGTTTTGATTTGCATTTCTCTGATTGCTAGAGATGGTGAGCATTTTCTCATGTGCTTGTGGATTGATTGTATGTCCTCCTCTGAGAAGTGTCTGTTCAGGTCCTTGGCCCATTTGTTGATTGGATTATTTGTTATCTTATTGTTTAATTTTTTTGAGTTCTTTGTACATTCTGGATATTAGGGCTCTATCTGAGGTGTGAGGGGTAAAAATTTGTTCCCAGGATGTAGGCTCTCTATTTACCTCTTTTACTGTTTCTCTTGCTGAGAAAAAAACTTTTTAGTTTAAGTAGGTCCCATTTGTTTATTCTTGTTATTAACTCTTGGGCTACGGGCGTTCTATTGAGGAATTTGGAGCCCGACCCCACAATATGTAGATCGTAGCCAACTTTTCCTTCTATCAGACGCAGTGTCTCTGTTTTGATATCTAGCTTCTTGATCCATTTTGAGTTAACTTTTGTGGCTGGCGAGAGAAAGGGATTCAATTTCATTTTTTTGCATATGGATTTTCAATTTTCCCAACACCATTTGTTGAAGATGCTATCCTTCCTCCATTGCATGTTTTTAGCCCCTTTATCAAATATAAGATAGTTGTAACTTTGTGGATTAGTCTCTGTGTCCTCTATTCTGTACCATTGGTCCACCTGCCTGTTTTGGTACCAGTACCATGCTGTTTTTGTTACTATTGCTTTGTAGTACAGTTTGAGCTCTTGTATCGCTATACCTCCAGATTCACACTTACTGCTTAGAATTGCTTTTGCTATTATGGGTCTTTTGTTTTTCCATATGAATTTCATGATTGCTTTATCTATTTCTACAAGAAATGCCTTTGGGATTCTGATTGGTATCGCATTAAACCTGTAGAGAACTTTGGGTAATATCGCCATTTTGATGATGTTAGTTCTGCCTATCCATGAACAGGGTACATTTTTCCATCTTCTGAGATCTTCTTCTATCTCTCTCTTTAGGGTTCTGTAGTTTTCATTGTATAAATCTTTCACCTCTTTTGTTAGGTTGATTCCTAAGTATCTTATTTTCTTTGAGGATATTGTGAATGGAGTGGTTTTTCTTATTTCCATTTCAGAGGTTTTGTTGCTGATATACAGGAATGCATTTGATTTGTGCGTGTTGATTTTATATCCTGCCACTTTGCTGAATTCATTTATTAACTCTAGCAGCTTCTTTGTAGAATCTTTTGGGTCTGTTAAGTAAATTATCATGTCATCCGCAAATAGCGATAATTTAATTTCTTCTTTTCCTATTTTTATGCTTTTAATTTCTTTTGTCTGTCTAATTGCTCTGGCTAGTACTTCAAGAACTAAATTAAATAGAAGTGGTGATAGAGGACATCCCTGTCTTGTTCCAGATTTTAGAGGGAATGCCTTCAGTTTTTCTCTGTTTAGGATGATGCTAGCCTGAGGTTTAGCATATATAGCTTTTACAATGTTGAGGTAAGTTCCTGTTATCCCTAGTTTTTCTAATGTTTTGAACATAAAGGGATGCTGTATTTTGTCAAATGCTTTTTTGCATCTATTGAGATGATCATATGGTTCTTGTCTTTAAGCCTATTGATGTGGTGAATAACATTTATTGATTTCTGTATATTGAACCAGCCTTGCATCCCAGGGATGAATCCTACTTGATCATGGTGCACAAGTTTTCTGATATGTTTTTGTATTCGATTCGCCAGAATTTTATTGAGAATTTTTGCATCCAAGTTCATTAGAGATATTGATATGTAGTTTTCTTTCTTTGAAGTGTCTTTGTCTGGTTTTGGGATCAGAGTGATGTTGGCCTCATAGAATGAATTTGGAAGAGCTCCTTCTTTTTCTATTTCTTGAAATAGTTTGAAAAGTATTGGTATTAATTCTTCTTTGAAGGTTTTGTAGAACTCCGCTGTATACCCATCCGGTCCAGGGCTTTTCTTGGTCGGTAGTCTTTTGATGGCTTCTTCTATTTCTTCCTTTGTTATTGGTCTGTTTAAATTGTGTGTGTCTTCCTGTCTCAATCTGGGCAAATCATATGCCTTAAGAAATTTATCGATATCTTCGCTATCTTCTATTTTATTAGAATATAGGGTTTCAAAATAGTTTCTAATTATCTTCTGTATTTCTGTAGTATCGGTTGTGATATTGCCTTTTTCATCCCGTATATTAGTAATTTGAGTTCTCTCTCTTCTTCTTTTTGTTAGCATAGCTAAGGGCTTGTCTATCTTATTTATTTTTTCAAAGAACCAACTTTTAGTTTTATCAATTTTTTCAATGTTTTTTTTTGTTTCAATTTCGTTTATTTCTGCTCTAATTTTAATTATTTCTTGTCTTCTACTACAGTTGCTGTTGTTTTGTTCTTCCGTTTCTAGGTTTTTGAGGTGTAGTGTGAGTTCATTTATTTGTTGTTTTTTTCTTTTTTTGATAAAAAACTCCAAGAAATGAATTTCCCTCTTAAAACTGCTTTCATTGTGTCCCATAGATTCCGGTATGTTGTGTCTGTATTATCATTTGACTCTAAGAATTTTTTTATCTCTTCCTTTATGTCTTCTGTAACCCATTGATCATTCAATAACATATTGTTCATTTTCCATGTGGTGTAGGATTTTTTCTTTCTTTTTTTATCATTGATTTCCAATTTCATTCCATTATGGTCAGATATGGTGCATGGTATTATCTCTACACCTTTATATTTACTAAGATTTGCCTTATGGCATAATATATGGTCTATCTTTGAGTAGGATCCATGTGCTGCTGAGAAGAACGTGTATCCACTTGATGATGGTTGGTATATTCTATATATGTCAGTTAGGTCTAGGTTATTGATTGTGCTGTTGAGTTCTATAGTTTCTTTATTCAGTTTTTGTCTAGAGGATCTGTCTAATGGCGAGAGCGGTGTGTTGAAGTCACCCGTAATTATTGTGTTATGGTCTATTTGACTCTTGAACTTGAGGAGCGTTTGTTTTATGTAGATTGCAGCTCCATTGTTTGGTGCATACAAATTGATAATTGTTATGTCTTGTTGGTGGATGGTCCCTTTTTACAGTATATAGTGTCCTTCTTTATCCTTCTTAATTAACTTAGGTTTGAAGTTGATTTTATTTGATATGAGTATAGCCACTCCTGCTTGCTTCTGAGGGCCATGTGAGTGGTATGATTTTTCCCAACCTTTTACCTTCAGCCTGTGTATGTCTTTTCCTATCATATGAGACTCCTAAAGGCAGCATATTGTTGGATTTGTTTTTTTGATCCAGGTTGCTAGCCTATGTCTCTTGATTGGTGAGTTTAGGCCATTAACATTTAAAGTTACAATTGAGATATGATTTGTACTTCCAGTCATGCTTCTTTATTTATTTATTTTAGTTTGGCTAGTTTTACTTTTTTGGTTATTTTCCTCCTCCTTTACTGAGATACCTCTTGTTGTTAGTTTTGGGCACTATTTTTCAATTCCTCTTCTTGTAGTATATTGCTCAGAATGCTTTGCAGTGCTGGTTTTCTTGCTGCAAATTCTTTTAGCTTTTGTTTATCGTGAAAGATTTTAATTTCGTTGTCAAATCTGAAGCTCAATTTTGCTGGATACAGTATTCTTGGTTGAAATCCATTATTTTTCAGCGTTTGAAATACATTGTTCCAGGATCTTCTCGCTTTCAAAGTCTGTGCTGAGAAATCAGTCGTTAACCTAATTGGTTTACCCCTGAATGTAATCTGCCTCTTTTCTCTCGTAGCTTTTAATATTCTCTCCTTGTCCTGTATGTTGGCTATCTTCATAATTATGTGTCTTGGAGTTGGTCTATTATAGTTTTGAATGTTTGGGGTCCTGTAGGCTTCCAGGATTTGGCAATCCATTCCATCTTTCATCTCTGGGAAGTTTTCTACAATTATTTCATTTAATATGCTGTCCATTCCTTTAGTTTGAATCTCTGTGCCTACTTCTATCCCGATGACTCTCAAATTTGGTTTTTAATGACATCCCATATCTCTTGAATAGATTGCTCATGGGATTTAAGCATCTTTTCTGTGTTGACTATACTCTTTTCAAGTTGATAAACCTTGTCTTCATTATCTGATGTTCTGACTTCTACTTGATCAAGTCTATTTGTAATATTCTCGTTTGAGTTTTTAATTTGGTTTATAGTTTCCTGCAATTCTAGGATTATAGTTTGATTCTTTTTTAAGATCTCTATCTCCTGGTAGAGCTCATTCTTTGCCATTTGAATTTGTTTGTTTAATTCATTTTCAAAATATATTTTTATTGCTTGGACTTGCTGTCTCATGTCTTCTCTAATATTCCTTTCTATTTGAGTTAGGTATGTCTTGAGTTCTTTCCCTATTCCTGCTTCTGATGTTTCTATGTCCTCTTGTAGAATTAAGTTGTCTTGCATTGTTTGTACTCCTTTTTTCCCTTGTTTTCTCATGTTGTCCCCGTTGCTTTCCAGCTCTATTTGATTGTCGTGTTTCTGCTCTCTTCTATAGATTTGTTTTGGTTCCGTATTACTCTGATTCCTCTCTTTCATGTTGTTAAACTATGCCTGCTAATGTGGATTCCACTGTGAAGGAAGATCTGACATCTGAGCTCCAGTGACGACACTACTTTGCTATGACCGGCCCCAGTTCCTTGCCGGGGTGTCCTGATGAGGTGGTGTGACTGGACTGTGTCTGTTTGGTTTCAGCTCCCAGTCGCGGCAGGCAGGCGGTCTCCAGCCGCCCAGTATCACAGGCCACGGGCGCGTGATCGGTCGCCTGCGGGCGGGTGTTCTCCTACCGCCCAGCTATGCGGGCAGTGGGTGAACTGTCGCCGGCAGGCCTGTGGTGTCCAGCTGCCCAGTCTCGAGGGCCTTGCCTCTAGCCTCCTGGTTTCTCCTGCTAGTCTTGGTTTCTCCTGCTAGACCAGATTTCCCCTGAGTGATGGTTCTCGGCAGTTCAAACTGTACTCTGGGCCTGCCGTTTGTTGGGTGTGGAGGGTGACTATTGGGAACCCCGGCACTCTATTGTTTTGTTTCCGTTGTGGGTGATAGAACTGTACCGCTTCCTTCCTTTATGCAGACTCACTCTGATACTCCCTCCCAAGCCTTCTGTAGCCGCAGGGCAGGCCCCGCGAATCAGTCGGCCTGGATCTCCGGGGTCCCACAGTTGGCAATTGAGATCCCAGGCACTCTGTCCTTTGGATTTTTCTTGCTTGCCCCTCCCCCAGCGCTAGCTAGACAGGTTTCGTTTTGGCTGCAGATGGGGAGGGGGGGTTGCAGGTCAGGTGCCTCTAGTTCTCCCCTAGGCTTTATGCAGGCTCACTCTGATACACCCTCCGCCGGGAAGCCTAGGAGAGATTTTATGCGAGTTCCCGATTTATGGGGGATGGGCTGAGTGCCACACACCTGTTTTTTTGTTGAGATCTGTCAGAGAGTGGCGGTGGATATTTTAGCTTTTCAAGATGTTGGCTGCTGACTGCCTTGGTGGAGTGTCCGCTGTGGGGGATGGGACTGTACCGCTTCCTTCCCCGTCTAAACTCCCGTACTCAGCCTGGGGGTCAGTGCGTCCAACCTCTACTCTCTATAACGGTCCTTCTGCACCCCAATTGCCAAATTCTGCTTTCTGAAACAGTTCTTCTTCACCTCAGACTCTAACCTCTGCTCTCTGTAACAGACCTTCTAAGCCTCAGTCTGAAACCTCTGCTGTCTGCAACAATCCTTCTAAACCTAGTCTCCTAATGGTGCTATCTGTAACAATCCTTCTGCACCCCAGTCTCCATCCTCTGCTCTCTGTAACAGGTCTTCTGCAACTCAGTCTTCAAAGTCTGCTCTCTGTAACAGGCCTTCTGCACCCCAGTCTTCAACCTCTTCTCTCTGCAACAGTCCTTCTGCACCCAAGTCTCCAAAATCTGCTTTCTGTAAGTTCCTTCTGCACCCCATTTTCCAAACGTTGCTCACTGTAACAGTCATTCTGCACCACAGTTTCCAACCTCATCCCTCTGTAATGGCCTTTCTGCACCCCAGTATGCAACCTCTGTTCTCTGCAGCAGTCATTCTGCACCCCAGGTTACAAACTCTGATCTCTGTAACAGTCCTTCTGCACCCCAGTCTCCAAACACTACTTTCTGTATCAGTTATTCTGCACCACAGTCTATAACCCCTGCTCTCTGTAACAGTCCTTCTGCACCTCAGTCTTTAACCTCTGCTCTCTACAAAAGTCCTTCTGCACCCCAGTCTCCAAACTTTGCTCTCTGCAACAGTTTTTTTGCACATCAGTCTCCAACATGTTCTCTCTGTAAATGTTCTACTGCACCCCCGTCTTCAACCTCTGCTCTATGTAAAAGTCCTTCTGCATTAAAGTCTCCAAAATCTGTTCTCTTTAACGGTCTTTCTACACCCCAGTCTCCAAACTCTGCTCTCTGCAACGATCCTTCTGCACCCCAGTCTCCAACGTCTGCTCTCTGTAAAAGTTCTTCTGCACCCCAGTCTCCAAAGTCTGGTCTCTGTAACCGTCCTTCTGCACCTCAGTCTCCAACCTCTGCTCTATGCAACAGTCTTTCTGCACCCAAGTCTCCAATATCTGCTCTCTGCAACAGTCCTTCTACACCCCAGTCTACAACTTCTGCTCTCTGAAAATGTCCTTCTACACCCCAGTCTCCATACTCTGCTCGCCCCAACGATCCTCCTGCAACCCAGTTTCAACCTCTGTTCTCTACAAAAGTTCTTTTGCACCCCAGTCTCCAACCTCTTCTCTCTGTAACAGTCCTTCTGCACTGCAGTCTCCAACCTCTGTTCTCCGTAAAGATCTTTATGCACCCCAGTATCCAAACTCTGCTTTCTGTATCAGTCGTTTTCCATCAAAGTCTCGAAACTCTGCCCACTGTAACAGTCCTTCTGCACCTCAGTCTCCAACCTCTGCTCTCTGTAGGGGTCCTTCTGCACCCGAGTATTCAACCTCTGCTTTCTATATCAGTCCTTCTGCACCCCAGTCTCCAACCTCTGATCTCTGTAACAATCCTTCTGCACCTCAGTCTCCAACCTCTGCTCTCTGCAACGGTCCATCTGAACCTCAGTCTCCAAACTCTTCTCTCTGTAACAGTGCTTCTGCACCTCATTCTCCAACATCTGCTCTCTGTAACATCCTCTGCAACCAAGTATTCAAACTCTACTCTCTATAACAGTTCTTCTACACCACAGTGTCCAAACTCTGCTTTCTGTATCAGGCCTTCTGCACCCCAGTCTCCAACCTCTGATTTCTGTATCAGTCCTTCTGCACCCCAGTCTCCAAACTGTGGTCTCTTCAGCGATCCTTCTGCACCACAGTCTTCAACCTCTGTTCTTTTCAACACTTCTTCTGCACCTCAGTCTGAAAACTCTGCTCTCAGCAACGATTCTTCTGCACCTCAGTATACAAGCACTGCTCTCTGTAACAGGCCTTCTGCACCCCAGTCTCCAACCTCTGCTCTCCACAACAGTCCTTCTGCACCCAAGTCTCCAACCTATGCTGTCAGTAAGATCTTTCTGAACACCTGTCTCCAACCTATGCTGTCTGTAACAGTCCTTCTGTACCGCAGTCTCCAAACTCTTGTCTCTGTAAGGGTCCTTCTGTACTTCAGTCTGCAACCTCTGCTCTCTGAAACACTCCTTCTGAACCCCAGTCTCCAAACTTTGCTCTCTGCAACAGTTTTTTTGCACATCAGTCTCCAACATGTTCTCTCAGTAAATGTCCTACTGCACACCCTTCTTCAACCTCTGCTCTCTGTAAAAGTCCTTCTGCATTACAGTCTCCAAAATCTGCTCTCTTTAACTATCCTTCTACACCCCAGTCTCGAAACTCTGCTCTCTGCAACGATCCTTCTGCACCCCAGTCTCCAACGTCTGCTCTCTGTAAAAGTCCTTCTGCACCCCAGTCTCTAACGTGTGGTCTCTCTAACCGTCCTTCTGCACCTCAGTCTTTAAAATCTGCTCTATGCAACAGTCTTTCTGCACCCAAGTCTCCAACATCTGCTCTCTGCAACAGTCCTTCTACACCCCAGTCTACAACTTCTGATCTCTGAAAATGTCCTTCTACACCCCAGTCTCCATACTCTGCTCGCCCCAATGATCGTCCTGCAACCCAGTTCCAACCTCTATTTTCTACAAAAGTTCTTCTGCACCCCAGTCCCCAACCTCTTCTCTTTGTAACAGTCCTTCTGTACCGCAGTCTCCAACCTCTGTTCTCCGTAAGGGTCTTTATGCACCCCAATATTCAAACTCTGCTTTCTGTATCAGTCGTTTTCCACCAAAGTCTCAAAACTCTTCCCACTGTAACAGTCCTTCTGCAACTCAGTCTGCAACCTCTGCTCTGTGCAACAGTCCTTCTGCACCTCAGTCTCCAACCTCTGCTCTCTGTAAGGGTGCTTCTGCACCCGAGTATCCAACCTCTGCTTTCGGTATCAGTCCTTCTGCACCCCAGTCTCCAAACTCTGCTCTCTGTAACAATCCTTGTACACCTTAGTCTCCAACCTCTGCTCTCTGCAACGGTCCATCTGAACCTCAGTCTCCAAACTCTTCTCTCTGTAACAGTCTTTCTGAACCCAAATCTCAAACCTCTGCTCTCTGAAACAGTCCTTTGGCACCCCCAGTCTCCACCCTCTGGTCCCTGTAACTATCCTTTTGTCCCCAAGTCTCCAACCTCTGTTCTCTTCAACAGTCCTTCTAAACATCATTCTGAAAACTCTGCTCTCTGCAACGATCTTTCTGGACCCCAGTCTTCAACCTCTGCTTTCTGCAACAGTCCTTCGGCACCTCAGTCAACAAACTCTGCTCTCTGTAAGATCCTTCTGCCACCCAGTCTACAAACTCTGCTCTATGTTACAGGCCATCTGCATCCCAGTCTCCAAGCTCTGCTCTCTGTAACAGGCCTACTGCACCTCAGTCTCCAACCTCTTCTCTCTGCCACGATGTTTTGGCACCACAGTCTTCAACCTCTGCTCTTTTCAACAGTCCTATTGCACTGCAGTCTCCAACCTCTGCTCTCTGTAATATCCTTCTGCACACCTGTCTCCAACCTCTGCTCTCTTTAACAGTCCTTCTATTCCGCAGTCTCCAACCTCTATACTCTGTAACGGTCCTTCTGCACCCCAGTCTCCAAACTCTGCTTTATGTATTTGTCGTTCTGCACCCCAGGCTTCTACCTCTGCTCTCTGTAAAGGTTTTTCTGCATCTCATTTTCCAACCTCTGCTCTCTACAACAGTCCTTCTGCACCCGAGTCTCCAAACACTGCACTCTGCACAGTCCTTCTGCACCCCAGTCTCCAACATCTGCTCTCTTCAACAGTCCTTATGCACGTCAGTCTCCAAACTTTGCTCTCTGTAAAATCCTTCTGCACCCCAGTCTCAAACGTCTGCTCTCTGTAAGATCCTTCTACTACCCAGTCTCCAAACTCTGCTCACTGTAACAGTCCTTGTGCACCCCAGTCACCAACCTTTTCTCTCTTTTACAGGCCTGCTACACCCAAATCTCCAACCTCTGCAATGTGCAACGGTCTTTCTGCACCCCAGTCTCCAAACTCTGTTCTCCAAAACAGTTCTTCTGTACCACAGTCTTCAACCTCTGTTCTCTGTAAGGGTCCTTCTTAATCCCAGTCTCCAATCTCTACACTCTGTATCAGTCGTTCTGCACTACAGTCTCCAAACTCTGCTCTCAGTTACAGTCCTTCTGCACCTCACTCTGCAACCTCTTCTCTCTGCAACAGCCCTTCTGCACCCCAGTCTTCAACCTTGCTCTCTGCAAGACTCCTTCTGCAACCCAGTCTCCAAAATCTTCTCTTTGCAACAGAACTTCTATACTGCAGTCTCAAACCTCTGTTCTCTGTAATGGTCCTTCTGCACCCCAGTCTCCAAACTCAGGTTTCCGTATCAGTTTTTCTGAACCCCAATCTCAAAACGTTGCTCTCTATAACATTCTTCTGCACCTCAGACTCCAACCTCTGCTCTCTGTAATATCCTTTGAAACCCAGTCTTCAAACTCTGCTTTCTGCAATGGTCCTTCTGCTTCCTAGTCTCCAACCTCTGTTCTCTACAACAGTTATTCTGCACCCCAGTCTCCAACCTCTACTCTCTGTAATGGTACTTCTGCACCGCAGTCTCCAAACTCTACTTTCTGTATCAGTCCTTCTGCACTCAAGTCTCTAACCTCTGCTCTCTGTAACAGTCCTTCTGCACCTCAGTCTCCAAATTCTTCCCTCTGCAAAAGTCTTTCTCCACCCCAGTCTCAAACATCTGCTCTCTGCAACAGTCTCTGCACCCAAATCTCAAACTTCTCCTTGCAACAGTTCTTCTGCACCCCAGTTTCCAACCTCCTCTCTGCAACAGTCCTTCTGCACCCAAGTCTCCAACATCTCATCTCTCCAACTGTCCTTTTCCACCCTAGTCTCCAAACTCTACTCTCTGTAACAGTCCTTCTGTACTGCAGTTTCCAAACTCTTCTCACTGTAACGGTCCTTCTGCAACCCAGTCTCCAAAATGGGCTTTTTGTATCAGTCCTTCTGCACCCAGGCTTCAACCTCTGCTCTCTGTAACAGTCCTTCTGCACCTCAGTCTCCAACATCTGCTCTCTACAGCATTCCTTCTTCACCCCAGTCTCCAACCTCTGCTCTTTGCAAAAGTCCTTCTGCACCCCAGTCTCCACACTCTGCTTTTTGTATCATTTCTTCTGCACTCCAGTTTCCAACCTCTGCTCTCTGTAACAGTCCTTCTGCACCTCAGTCTCCAACCTCTGCTCTCTTCAACAGTCCTTCTGAACCCTAGTCTCAGACCTCTGCTCTCTGCAACAGTCCTTCCACACCCAAGTCTCCAACCTCAACTCTCTGCAATGATCCTTCTGCCCTCCAGTCTCCAACGTCTGCTCTCTGCATCAGTCCTTCTGCACCACAGTCTACAACCTCTGGTCTGTATAAGATTCTTCTGCAACCCAGTTTCCAAACTCTACTCTCTGTGACATTCCTTCTGAACCCCAGTCTCCAACCTCTACTCTCTGTAACGGTCCTTCTGTTTCGCATTCTCCAAACTCTGCTCTCTGCAACTGTCCTTCTGAACCTCAGGCTCCAACCTCTTCTCTCTGCAAAAGTTGTTGTGCACATCAGTCTCCAAACTCTGCTCTCTGCAACATTTCTTCTTCACCCCAGTCTCAACACTGTGCTCTCTGTAACTGTCCTTCTGCAACCAACTCTCCATCGTCTGCTCTGTTTAACAGTCCTTTTGTACTGCAGTCTCCAACCTCTGCTCTCTGTACCTGTCCTCTTGCACCCCAGACTCCAAACTCTGCTTTCTGTATCAGTCTTTCTGCACTCCAGACTCCAACCTCGGCTCTCTGGAACAGCGCTTATGAACTTCAGTGTTGAAATTTTGCTCTTTGCAACAGTCCTTCTGCACCCCAATCTACAACCTCTGCTCTCTGCAACAGTCCTTCTACACCCAAGTCTCCAACCTCTGCTCTTCAACAGTCCTTCTGCACCTCAGTCTCCAAACTCTGCTCTCTGCATTGGTCTTTCTGCACCTCAGTCTCCAACCTCTACTCTCTGTAACAGTCCTTTTGCAACTCAGTCTCCAATATCTGCTGTCTGTAAGATCCTTCGGCAACCCAATCCCCAACTCTACTCTCTGTAACAGTCCTACTGCACCCGTTCTCCAAATTCTTCTCTCTGTAATAGGCCTTCTGCACTCCAGTCTAAAACCTCTGCTCTCTGGTACTATCCTTTTGCACCCAAGTGTCCAACCTCTCCTCTCTGCAACAGTCTTTCTGAACCCCAGTCTCCAACATCAGCTGTCTGCAATAGTCCTTCTGCACCTCAGTCTGAAGACTCTGCTCTCTGCAACAATCCTTCTGCACCCCAGTCTCCAAACTCTGTTCTATGTAACACTCCTTCTGCACATTATTCTCCAAACTCTGCTCTCTGTAAGATCCTTTTACTACCCAGTCTCCAAAGTCTTCTTCCTGTAACAGTCCTTATGCACCCCAGTCTCCAACCTATTCTCTCTTTAACAGGCCTTCTGCACCTAAGTCTCCTAATTCTGCTCTCTGCAACAGTCCTTCTGCAACCCAGTCTCCAACCTCTGCTCCCTACAATGATCTTTCTAAAGCACAGACTCCAACCTCTTCTCTCTGCAACAATCATTCTGCACCCCAGGCTCCAACATCTGATTTATGTATCAGTCTTGCACCCCAGTCTCCAAAATCTTCTCTCTGTAACAGTCCTTCTGCACCTCAGTCTCCAACCTCTGCTCTCTGCAACAATATTTCTGAACCACAGACTCCAACCTCTTCTCTCTGCAACGATCCTTCTGCACCCATGTCTCCAAACTCTGCTCTCTGCAACAGTGCTCCTGTACCCCAGTCCCCAACCTCAGCTCTCTTAAATATCCTTCTGCACCCAAGTCTCCAAACTCTACTCTCTGTAACAGTCCTTATGCACCCCAGTCTCCAAACTATGCTCTCGGTAACACTCCTCCTGCACGTCATTCTCAAACCTCTGCTCTCTGTAAGATCCTTCTACTACCCAGTCTCCAAACTCTGCTTCCTGTAACAGTCCTTATGCACCCCAGTCTCCAACCTTTTCTCTCTTTAACAGGCCTTTTGCATCCAAATCTCCAACATCTGCTCTGTGCAAAGGTCTTTCTGTACCCCAGTCTCCAAACTCTGTACTTTGCAACAGTCCTTCTGCATCCCAGTCTCCAAACTCTTCTCCCTGTAGCAGCCATTCTGCACCTCAGTCGCCAACCTCTGTTCTTTGCAACAGTCATTCTGCACCCCAGTCTCTAACCTCTGCTCTCTGTAACAGTTCTTCTGCACCGCAATCCCCATCCTCTGCTCTCTGTAATGGTCCTTCTGCACCCCAGTCTCCAAACTCTGCTTTCTGTATCAGTACTTCTGCACCTCAGTCTCCAACCTCTGCTCTCTGTAACAGTTTTTCTGCACCTCAGTCTCCAATTTCTGCTCTCTGCAATTGTCCTTCTGCACCTTAGTATTCAACGTTTACTCTCTGTAGCAGTCCTTCTGCATCTCAGTCTCCAACCTCTACTCTCTTTAAGATACTTTTGCAAACCAATCTCCAAAATCTGCTCTCTGTAACAGTCCTTCTGCACCCCTTTTCCATACTCTGCTCTCTGTAACAGCCGTTCTGCACCCCAGTCTCCAACATCTCCTCTCTGAAACAGTCCTTCTGTACACAAGTCTCTAACCTCTGCTCTCTTCAACAGCCCTTCTGCACCCCAGTCTCCAACATTTGCTCTCTGCATTTGTCCTTCTGCACCTCAGTCTGAAAACTCTGCTCTCTTCCACGATACTTCTGCACCCCAGTCTTCAACCTCTGTTCTCTGCAACAGTCCTTCTACATCAGTCTCCAACCTCTGCTCTCTGCAACAGTCCTTCTGCACCTAAGGCTCCAAATTCTGCTCTCTGCAACAGTCCTTCTGCAACCCAGTCTCCAACCTCTGCTATCTTCAACAATCATTCTGCACCCCAGGCTCCAACATTTGATTTCTGTATCAGTCTTGCACCCCAGACTCCGAAATCTGCTCTCTGTAACAGTCCTTCTGCACCTCAGTCTCCAACCTCTGCTCTCTGCAACGATCCTTCTAAACCACAGACTCCAACCTCTTCTCTCTGCAATGACCCTTCTGCACCCAAGTCTCCGAACTCTGCTCTCTGCAACACTGATTTTGTACTCCAGTCGCCAACTTCAGCTCTCTGAAAGATCTTTCTGCAGCCAAGTCTCCAAACTCTACTCTCTGTAACAATCCTTCTGCACATCAGTCTCAAAACTCTGCTCTCAGCAACGGTCCTTATGCACCCCAGTTTCCAACTTCTGTTCTCTGCAACAGCCCTTCTGTACCACAGTCTTAAAAATCTGCTCTCTGTAACAGTCCTTCTGTACTGCAGTCTCGTACCTCTGCTCTCTATAACAGTCCTTCTTGACCCCAGACTCCCACCTGTGCTTTTGGTATCAGTCCTTCTGCACCCCAGTCTCCAAGCTCTGCTCTCTGTAACTTTCCTTCTGCACCTCAGTCTCCAACCTCTGCTCTCTGTATCAGTCTTTTTTCACCCCAGTCTCCAAACTCTGATCTATGAAACAGTCCTTCTGCACCTCAGTCTTCAACAACTGCTCTCTGCAACAGTCCTTCTGCACCCCAGTCTCCAACCTCTGCTCTCTGGAACAGTCCTTCTATACCCCAGTCTCCATAATCTGTTCTCTTCAACGATCCTGCTGCACCCCAGTCTCCAAGGTCTATTCTGCAACAGTCTTTCTGCAACCCAGTCTCCAAATTCTTCTCTCTGTTAGATCATTCTGTATCCCAGTCTCCGACCTCTGCTCTCTGCAATGGTCCCTCTGCACCCCAGTCTCCAACCTTGTTTTCAAAAACACTTCTTCTGTACAGCAGTCTTCAAATTCTTTTCTCTGTAAGGGTCCTTCTTCACCCCAGTCTCCAACCTCTGCTTTCTGTATCACTCCTTCTGAACCACAGTATCCAAACTCTGCTTTCTGTAACAGTCTTTCTGCACCTCACTCTGCAATCTCTGCTCTCTGCAACAGTTCTTCTCCACCCCAGTCTCCAAAATCTGCTCTTTGTAACAGTTCTTCTGTACTGCAGTCTTTAACCACTGCTCTCTTCTATGGTCCCTCTGCACCGGAGTCTCCAACCGTGTTCTCAAGAACAGTTCTTCTGTACCACAGTCTTCAAACTCTGTTCTCTCTAAGGGTCCTTCTCCAACCCAGTCTCTAACCTCTGCTCTCTGTAACGGTCCTTCTGCACCCGAGTCTCCAAACTCTACGTTATGTATCATTCATTCTGCACCCTAGTCTCCAAACTCTGCTCTCTGTAACAGTACTTCTATACCTCAGACTCCAACCTCTGTTCTCTGCAACAGTCCTACTGCGCCCCAATCTCCAACCTCTGCAGTCTGCAACAGTCCTTATGCACCTCTGTGTCCAAACTCTGCTCTCTGTAAGATCCTTCTGAATCCCAGTCTCCAACCTCTGCTTTCTGCAATGGTCCTTCTGCACCCCAGTCTTCAAATTCTGATCGCTAATATAGTTATTCTGCACCCCAGTCTAAAACCTCTGCTCTTTGTAACAGTCGTTTTGTTCTGCAGTCTCCAAACTCTGTTCTCTGTAAGGGTCCTTCTGCACCACATTCTCTAACCTCTGTTTTCTGTATCAGTCTTTTTGCACCACATTCTCGAAACTCTGCTGTCTGTATCAGGCTTTCTGCACCTCAGTCTGCAACCTCTGCTCTCTGCAATAGTCCATATGCACCCCAGTCTCTAATTTCTACTCTCTGCAACTTTCCTTCTGCACCTCAGTCTCCAACATCTGCTGTCTGCTACAGTCTTTCTCCAACCCAGTCTCCAAACTCTGCTCTCTGCAACAGTCCTTCTACACCCCAGTCTTCAACCTCTGCTTTCTGTATCAGTCCTTCTGCACCAGAGTCTCCAAACTCTGCTCTCTGTAACACTCCTTCTGCACCTTACTCTGCAACTTCTGCTCTCTGCAACAATCCCTCTGCACCCCAGTCTTCAACTCTGCTCTCTGTAACAGTTTTTCTGTACTGCAGTCTCCAACCTCTGCTCTCTGTAACAGTCCTTCTACACCAGAGTCTCCAAACTCTGCGTTATGTGTCAGTCATTCTGCACACAAGTCTTCAACCTCTGCTCTCTGTAAAACTCCTTCTGCACCTCAGAATCCAACCTCTGTTCTCTGCAAAAGTACTTCTGCTCAACAATCTCCAAACTCTGCTCCCTTCAACAGTCCTTTTGCACCTCAGTGTCCAAACTCTGCTCTCTGTAGGATCCTTCTGAAACCCAGTCTCCAACCTCTGCTTTCTGCAATGGTCCTTCTGCACCTCAGACTCCAATCTCTGTTTTCTGCAGCAGTCCTTCTACACCCCTGTGTCCCTACTCTGCTCACACCAACGATGCTTCTGCACCCCAGTCTCCAACTTCTGCTCTCTGCAACGATCCTTCTGCACCCTAGTCTCAAAAATCTGCTCCCTGCAACAGTCCTTCTGAACCCCAGTCTCAAAAATCTGCTCTCTGCAACAGTTCTTCTGTACCTCAGTCTGAAAAATCTGCTCTCTGCAATAATCCTTCTGCACCCCAGTCTCCAACCTCTGCTCTCTTTAACAGTCCTTCTGTACCTCAGTCTCCAAACTCTTCTTTATGCAACAGTCCTTCTGCAACCAAGTCTCTAACATCTGCTCTCTGAAACAGTCCTTTTACACCCCAGTCTCCAAACTCTGCTCTCTGTAACAGTCCTTCTACACCCCAGTCTCCATACTCTGCTCGCCCCAACGATCCTTCAGCACCCTAGTCTCCAACCTCTGGTCTCTACAACAGTTCTTTTGCATCCCAGTCTCTGACCTCTGCTCTCTGTAACCGTCCTTCTCTACCGCAGTCTCCAACTGCTGTTCTCCATAAGGGTCTTTATGCACCCCTGTATCCAACCTCTGCTTCTTGTATCTGTCGTATTGCACCACAGTCTCAAAACTTTTCCCTCTGTAACAGTCATTCTGCAAGTCAGTCTGCAACCTCTGCTCTTTGCAACAGTCCTACTGCACCCCAGTCTCCATCCTCTACTCTCTGCAACAGTCCTTTTGCACCCCAGTCTCCAACCTCTGCTCTCTATAATAGTCCTTCTGTACTGCATTCTCCAACATCTGCTCTCTGTAAGGGTACTTCTACACCCGAGTCTCCAACCTCTGCTTTCTTTATCAGTCCTTCTGCACCCCATCTCCAACCTGTGCTCTGTGTAACTGTCCCTCTGCACCTTAGTCTCCAACCTTTGCTCTCTGCTACAGTCCTTCTAGACCCTTCAACACGCACAAATCAAAGGCATTTCTGTATATCAGCAACAAAACCTCTGAAATGGAAATAAGGGAAACCACTCCATTCAGAATATCCTCAAAAAAATAAAATACTTGGGAATCAACCTAACAAAAGAGGTGAAAGATTTATACAATGAAAACTACAGATCCCTAAAAAGAAAAGTAGAAGAAGATCTTAGAAGATGGAAAGATATACCCTGTTCATGGATAGGCAGAACTAATATTATCAAAATGGCGATATTACCAAAAGTCCTCTATAGGTTTAATGCAATGCCAATCAAAATTCCAATGGCATTGCTTGTAGAAATAGATAAAGCAATCATGAAATTCATTTGAAAAAATAAAAGACCCAGAATAGCAAAAGCAATTCTAAGCAGGAAGTGTGAATCAGGTGGTATAGCAATACGAGATTTCAAACTATACTACAGAGCAATAGTAACAAAACAACATGGTACTGGTACCAAAACAGGCGGGTGGACCAATGGTACAGAATAGAGGATACAGAGACTAATCCACAAAGTTACAACTATCTTATATTCGATAAAGGGCCTAAAAGCATGCAATGGAGGAAGGATAGCATTTTCAACAAATGGTGTTGGGAAAACTGGAAATCCATATGCAACAAAATGAAACTGAATCCCCTCCTCTCACCATGCACAAAAATTAGCTCAAAATGGATCAAGGACCTTGATATCAAATCAGAGACTGCGTATGATAGAAGAAAAAGTTGGCTACGATCTACATATTGTGGGATCAGGCTCCAAATTCCTTAACAGGACACACATTGCACAAGAGTTAATAGCAAGAATCAACAAATGGGACTTACTTAAACTAAAAAGTTTTTTCACAGCAAGAGAAACAATAAGAGAAGTAAATCAGGAGCCTACATCATGGGAACAAATTTTTACCCCTCACACTTCAGATAGAGCCTTAATATCCAGAGTTTACAAAGAACTCAAAAAATTAGACAATAAGATAACAAATAACCCAATCAACAAATGGGCCAAGGACCTGAACAGACACTTCTCAGAGGAGGACATACAATCAATCAACAAATACATGAAAGAATACTCACCATCTCTAGCAGTCAGAGAAATGCAAATCAAAACTACCCTAAGATACCATCTCACTCCAGTAAGATTGGCAGCCATTATGAAGTCAAATAATAACAAGTGCTGGAGAGGATGTGGGGAAAAGGGTACTCTTATACATTGCTGGTGGGACTGCAAATTGGTTCGGCCAATTTGGAAAGCAGTATGGAGATTCCTGGGAAAGCTAGAAATGGAACCACCATTTGACCCAGTTATTGCCCTTCTTGGTATATTCCCTGAAGACCTTAAAAGAGCGTACTACAGGGATACTGCCACATCGATGTTCACAGCAGCACAATTCACAATAGCTAGACTGTGGAACCAACCCAGATGCCCTTCAATGGATGAATGGATTAAAAAAATGTGGCATTTATACACTATGGAGTATTACGCAGCACTAAAAAATGACAAAATCATGGAATTTGCAGGGAAATGGATGGCATTAGAGCAGATTATGCTCAGTGAAGCTAGCCAATCCCTAAAAAACAAATACCAAATGTTTTCTTTGATATAATGAGAGCAACTAAGAATAGAGTAGGGAGGAAGGGCAGGAAGAAAAGATTGACATTAAACAGAGGCACGAGATGGGAGGGAAAGAGAGAGAAAAGGGGAATTGCATGGAAATGGAAAGAGACCCTCATTGTTATAAAAAAAACTACATAAAAGAGGTTTTGAGGGGAATTGGAAGAAAAATAAGGAGAGAAATGAATTACAGTAGATGGGATAGAAAGAGAAGATGGGGGGAGGGGGATAGTAGAGGATAGGAAAGGTAGCAGAATACATCAGTCACTAGTGTGGCATTATGTAAAATGTGGATGTGTAACCTATGTGATTCTGCAATCTGTATTTGGGGTAAAAATGGGAGTTCATAACTCACTTGAAACTATTGTTCGAAGTATGATATGTCAAGAGCTTTGTAATGTTGTGAACAACCAATGAAAAGAAAAACAAATTCTTTCTGCAACCCAGTCTGCAACGTGTGCAGACAACGTGTAACAGCCCTTCTGCAGCCAAGTCTCCACCTCTGCTCTCTGCAATGATCTTTCTGTACCTCAGTCTTAAAACTCTGCTCTCTACAACAGTCCTTCTGCACCCCAGTCTCCAAACTCTGTTCTGTGTAACAGTCCTTCTCCACCTCAGTCTTCAACCTCTGCTCTCTGCAAGAGTCCTTCTGCACCCCAGTCTTCAACATCTGCTCTCTAAACAGTCCTTCTGCACTTCAGTCTCCAAAATATTCTCTCTGCAACAGTCCTTCTTAACCCCAGTGTCCAAACTCTTCTCTCTGCAACGATCCTTCTGCACCCCAGTCTAAAACCTCTGATCTCTGAAAGATCCTTCTGACTTCAGTTTCCAAACTCTGCTCTCTGTAATATTCCTTCTCCACGTCATTCTCCAACTTCTGCTTTCTGCAACGGTGCTGCTGCACCCCAGTCTCCAACCTCTGTACTCTGCAACACTTCTTATGCTCCCCACTCTTTAAACTCTGCTCTCTGTAACAGTCCTTCTGTACCGCAGTCGCCGAACTCTTCTCTCTGTAAAGGTCCTTTTGCACGCCAGTCTCCAACCTCTGCTTTCTTTGTCCGTCCATCTGAACCTCAGTCTCCAACCTCTGCTCTCTGCAAAAGTCCTTCTGCAACCCATTCTTCAACTTCTGCTCTCTGCAACAGTCCTTCTGAAAAACAGTATCCAACATCTGCTCTCTGAAAAAGTCCTTTTGTACCCTAGTCTCCAACCTCTGCTCTCTGCAACAGTCCTTCTGTACTGCAGTCTCCAAATTCTGCTCTCTGCAACGAACCTTGTGCACCCCAGTCTCCAAAATCTGCTCTCTGCAAAAGTCCTTCTGCACCTCAGTCTGAAAATTTTGCTTTCTGCATCAATCCTTCTGCACCCCAGACTTCAACATCTGCTCTCTGTAACAGTCCAAATGCACCTCAGTCTCCAAACTCTGCTCTATGTAAGATCCTTGTGCAACACAGTCTCCAAAATTTGCTCCCTGTAACAGTCCTTCTGCACCTCAATCTCCAACCTCTGCTCTCTGTAACAGTCGATCTACACCTCAGTCTGAAACCTCTTCTCTCTACACGATCCATCTGAACCCCAGTCTCCAACCACTGCTCTCTGTAACAGTCCTTCTTCACCTCAGTCTCCAAACTCTGCTCTCTGTAAGATCCTTCTGCCACACAGTCTCCTAAATTTGCTTTCTATAACAGTCCTTCTGCACCCCAGTGTCCAACCTCTGCTCTCTGCAATGATCCATCTGCATCCCAGTCTCCAACATCTTCTCTCTGCAACAGTTCTTCTGCACTCAAGTCTCCAAAATCTGCTCTCTGCAACAGTCCTTCTGTGCCTCAGTCTGGAATCTCTGCTGTCTACAATGATCCTTCTGCACCCCAGACTCCAAACAATGCGCTCTGTAACAGTCCTTCTGCACCTCAGTCTCCAAACTCTGCTCTACGTAAGATCCTTCTGCAACCCAATCTCCAAAGTCTGCTCTCTGTAAAAGCCCTTCTGCACCCCAGTCTCCAAAGTCTGTTCTCTATAACAATCCTTCTGCACCCCAGTCTCCAAAACTTCTCTCTGTTACAGTAATTATGAATCTCAGTCTTCTACATCTGCTCTCTGCAACAGTCCTTCAGCACCCCAGTCTCCAAATTCTTGTCCCTGCAACAGTCCTTCTATACCCCAGTCTCCAATCTCTGCTATCTGCAAGAGTCCTTCTGCACTCCAGTCTCCAAACTCTGCTCTCTGTAACAATCCTTCTGTGCCTCAGTCTCCAACCTCTATTCTCTGTAAAAGTCCTTCATCACCTCAGTCTCCAACATCCACTCTCTGTAAGATCCTTCTGCAACCCAGTGTCCAAACTCTGCCCTCTGTAACAGTCCTTCTGCGCCCCTTCTCCCAACTCTCCTTTGTGTAACAGGCCTTCTGCACCCCAATCTTAGACCTCTGCTCTCTGTAACAGTCCTTCTGTACTACAGTCTCCAACCTCTGCTCTCTGTATCGGTCCTTCTGCACCCGAGTATCCAAACTCTGCGTTATGTATGAGTCATTCTTCACCCAAGTCCCCAAACTCTGCTCTCTGTAACAGTCCCTCTGCACCTCAGACTTTAACCTCTGTTCTCTGCAACAGTCCTTCTGAGCCCCAATCTCCAACCTCTGGTCTCTGCAACAGTCCTTCTGCACCTCAGTGTCCTAACTCTGCTCTCTGTAAGATCCTTCTGAAACCCAGTCTTCAAACTCTGCTTTCTGCAATGGTCCTTCTGCACCCCAGTCTCCAAACTCTGATCTCTACAACAGTTATTCTGCACCCCAGTCTCCAAACTCTGCTCTCTGTAACAGTCTTTCTGTACCTCAGTCTCCAATCACTGCTCTCTGCAACAGTCCTTCTACACCCCAGTCTCCATAATCTGCTTGCCCCAACGATTTTTCTGAACCAAAGTCTCCAACCTCTGTTCTCTACATCAGTTCTTCTGCACCCCTGTCTCCCACCTCTGCTCTCGGTAACAGTCCTCCTGTACTGCAGTCTCGAACCTCTGTTTTTCGTAAGGGTCCTTATGCACCCCAGTATCCAACCTCTGCTATCTGTATCAGTTATTTTGCACAACAGTCTCCGAACTCTGCACTCTGTAACAGTCCTTCTGCAACTCAGTCTGAAAACTCTGCTGTCTGCAACAGTCCTTTTGCAACCCAGTCTCCAACATTTGCTCTCTGCAACATTCCTTCTCAACCCTAGTCTCCAACCGCTGCTCTCTGTAACAGTCCTTCTGTACTGCATTCTCCAACCTCTGCTCTCTGTAAAGGTACTTCTGCATCCGAGTCTCCAACCTCTGCTTTCTGTATCAGTCTTTCTGCACCCCAGTCTCTAACCTCTGATCTCTGTAACAATCCTTCTGCACCACAGTCTCCAACCTCTACTCTCTGCAACGGTCTTTCTGCACCTGAGTCTCCAAACTCTACTCTCTGTAACAGTGCTTCTGCACCTAAGTCTCCAACCTCTGTTCTCTGTAAGATCCTTCTGCAACCCAGTCTGCAAACTCTGCTCTCTGTAAAAGGCCTTCTGCACCCCAGTCTCCAACCTCTGCTCTCTGCAATGATCTCTCTGCACCCTAGTCTCCAACCTCTGCTCGCTGCAACAGTCCATGTGCACCCCAATGTCCAACATATGCTCTCTGCAACAGTTTTTCTGTACCTCAGTCTGAAAACTCTGCTCTCTTCAATAATCCGTCTGCACTTGAGTCTCAAACCTCTGCTCTCTGTAACAGTCCTTCTGTACCTCAGTCACCAACTTCTGCTCTGTATCAGTCCTGCACCCCTGTCTCCCACATCTGCTCTCTGTAACTGCTTCTTCATCTCAGTCTTCAACCTCTGCTCTGTGTAAGAGTCTTTCTGCATCTCAGTCTGGAAACTCTGCTGTCTGCATCGATCCTTCTGCACCCGTCTCCAACTTCTGTTGTCTGAAACAATCCGTCTGAAACTCAGTCTCCAAACTCTACTCTCTGTAACAGTCCTGCACCTCAGTCTCCAACATCTGCTCTCTGTAAAATCTTTCTGCATCCAAGTCTCTAAACTCTGCCATCTGTAACAGTCCTTCCGGAGCCCTTCTCCAAACTCTGCTCTTCATAACAGGCGTTCTGCACCCAAGTCTCCAACCTCTGCTCTCTTTAAGAGTCCTGCTGCACCTCAGTCTTCAAACTCTGCTCTCTGTAAGATCCTTCTGCAACCTTGTCTAAAAACTCTGCTCTCTGTAACAGTCCTTCTGCACCTCAGTCTCCAACCTCTGTTCTTTGCAACACTCCTTCTGCACTCCAGTTGCCAACCTCTGCTCTCTGTAACAGTCGTTCTGTACCGCATTCTCCAAACTCTGCTCTCTGTAATTGTCCTTCTGCACCCCAGTCTCCAACCTCTGCTTTCTGTATCAGTCCTGCTCCCCAGTCTACAAACTCTGCTTTCTGTAACAATCTTTCTGAACCTCATAGCCAAACTCTGCTATCTGCAACAGTCCTTATGCACCCCAGATTCCAACCTCTGCTGTCTGCAACATTCCTTCTGTAACCCAGTCTGCAACGTGTGCTCTGTGTAAGAGTCCTTTTGCAGCCAAGTCTCCACCTCTGCTCTCTGAAACGATTTTTCTGTACCTCAGTCTTAAACCTCTGTTCTCTTCAACAATTCTTCTGCACCCCAGTCTCCAACATCTGCTCTCTAAACAATTTTTCTGCACCCCAGTCTCCAACATCTGCTCTCTGCAATAGTCCTTCTGCACCCCAGTGTCCAAACTCTGCTTTAGGAATGATCCTTCTGCACCTCATTCTCCAACCTCTGCTCTCTGAAAGATCATTCTGCACCCCAGTTTCCAAAATCTGCTCTCTGTAGTATTCATTCTCCACGCCATTCTCCAACCTCTGCTTTCTGCAACGGTCCTGCTGCACCCCAGTCTCAAACCTGTGTATTCCGCAAAGGTCCTTCTGCTACCCAATCTCCAAACTCTGCTCTCTGTAATAGTCCTTCTGTACTACAGTCTCCAAACTCTGCTCTCTGTAAAGGTCCTTTTGCACGCCAGTCTCCAACATCTGCTTTCTTTATCCATCCTTCTGCACCTCAGTCTCCAACCTCTGCTCTCTGCCAAAGTCCTTCTGCACCCCATTCTCAAACTTCTGCTCTCTGCAACAGTCCTTCTGAACAACAGTCTCCAAAATCTGCTCTCTGAAAAAGTCCTTGTGTACCCTAGTCTCCAACCACTGCTCTCTGCAAAAGTCCATCTGTACTGCAGTCTCCAACATCTGCTCTTTGCAACAGTCCTTCTGCACCTCAGTCTCAAACCTCTGCTCCCTGTACGATCCTTTTTTTTATTTTATTTTTGGTCGTTCAAAATATTACACGGTTCTTAATACATCATATTTCACAGTTTGATTCAAATGGGTTATGAACTCCCAACTTTACCCCGTATACAGATTGCTGTATCACATCAGTTACCCTTCCATTGATTGACATATTGCTTTTCTAGTGTCTGATGTATTCTGCTGTCAGTCCTATTCTCTACTATCCACTCTCCCCTCCTCTTCCCTCCCCTTTTCTCTCTCTACCCCTTCTACTGTAAATCATTTCTTCCATTTGTATTATCTTGTCTTACCCCTCCTTTCCTCTTATATATCATTTTGTATAACCCTGAGGATCGCCTTCCATTTCCATGCGATTTACCTTCTCACTCCCTTTCCCTCCCACCTCTAATCCCTTTTAATGTAAATCTTCTTCTCAAGCTCTTCATCCCTACCCTGTCCTTTTTACTCCCCTTATATCAAAGGGGTCATTTGGTATTTGTTTTTTAACGATTGACTAGCTTCACTTAGCATAATCTGCTCTAATGCCATCCATTTCCTTCCAAATTATATGATTTTGTCGTTTCTTAATGCAGAGTAATACTCCATTGTGTATAAATGCCACATTTTTTTATCCATTAATCTATTGAAGAACATCAAGGTTGGTTCCACAATCTTGCTATCGTGAATTGTGCTGCTATGAACATCGATGCAGCAGTGTCCCTGTAGCATGCTCTTTTTAAGTCTATAGGGAATAGACCGAGAAGGGGAATAGCTGGGTCAAATGGTGGTTCCATTCCCAGCTTTCCAAGAAATCTCCATACTGCTTTTCAAATTGGCTGCACCAATTTGCAGTCCCACCAGCAATGAACAAGAGTGCCCTTTTCCCCGCATCCTCTCCAGCATTTATTGTTGTTTGATTTCCTAATGGCTGCCAATCTTACTGGAGTGAGATGGTATCTTAGGGTAGTTTTGATTTACATTTCTCTGACTGCTAGCGATGGTGAGCATTTCTTCATGTACTTATTGATTGATTGTATGTCCTCCTCTGAGAAGTGTCTGTTCAGGTCCTTGGCCCATTTATTGATTGGGTTATTTGTTATCTTATTGTCTAATTTTTTTAGTTCTTTGTATATTCTGTTATTAGGGCTCTTTCTGAAGTGTGTGGATTAAAGATTTGTTCCCAGGATGTAGACTTCCTATTTATCTCTCTTATTGTTTCTTTTGCTGAGAAAAAACTTTTTAGTTAGAGTAAGTCCCATTTGTTGATTCTAGTTGTTAATTCTTGCGCTATGGGTGTCCTACTGAGGAATTTGGGGCCCGATCCCACAGTATGTAGATCATAGCCAACTTTTTCTTCTATCAGATGCCGTGTCTCTGATTTAATATCAAGCTCCTTGATCCATTTTGAGTTAACTTTTGTGCATGGAGATAGATAGGGATTCAGATTCATTTTGATGCAAATGGATTTCCAGTTTTCCCAGCACCATTTGTTGAATATGCTATCCTTCCTCCATTGCATGCTTTTAACCCCTTTATCAAATATAAGGTAGTTGTAGTTTTGTGGATTGGTTACTGTGTCCTCTATTCTGTACCATTAGTCCACCCGCCTGTTTTGGTACCAGTACCATGCTGTTTTTGTTACTATTGCTCTGTAGTATAGTTTGAAGTCTGGTATTGCTATACCTCCTGATTCACACTTCCTGCTTAGCATTGTTTTTGCTATTCTGGGTCTTTTATTATTCCATATGAATTTTATGATTCTTTTATCTATTTCTACAAGAAATGCTGTTGGGATTTTGATTGGTATTGCATTGAACTTATAGAGAACTTTTGGTAATATCGCCATTTTGATGATGTTAGTTCTGCCTATCCATGAGTGGGGTATATTTCTCCATCTGCTAAGGTCTTCTTCTATGTCTTTCTTTAGGGTTCTGTAATTTTCAGTATATAAATCTTTCACCTCTCTTGTTAGGTTGATTCCCAAGTATTTTATTTTTGGGGGGGATATTGTGAATGGAGTAGTTGTCCTCATTTCCGTTTCAGAGGATTTGTCACTGATATACAGGAACGCCTTTGATTTATGCGTGTTGATCTTATATTTTGCCACTTTCCTGAATTCATTTATTAGCTCTAATAGCTTCTTTGTAGATCCTTTTGGGTCTGCTAGGTATGGGATCATATCATCGGCAAATACTGATAATTTAAGTTCTTCTTTTCCTATTTTTATGCTTTTAATTTCTTTCATCTGTCTAATTGCTCTGGCCAGTGTTTCAAGGACTATGTTGAACAGAAGTGGTGAGAGAGGGCATCCCTGTCTTGTACCAGATCTTAGAGGGAATGCCTTCAATTTTTCTCCATTCAGAATGATGCCGGCCTGTGGCTTATCATAGATTGCTTTTACAATGTTGAGGTATGTTCTGGTTATCCCTAATTTTTATAGAGATTTGAACATAAAGGGATGCTGAGCTCTGTCGAATGCTTTTTCTGCATCTATCAAGATGATCATATGGTTCTAATTTTTAAGTCTATTGATGTGGTGAATAACATTTATTGATTTCCGTATATTGAACCAGCCTTGCATCCCAGGATTGAATCCTACTTGATCATGGTGTATAATTTTTTTGATATGTATTTGAATCCGATTCGCCAGAATTTTATTGAGGATTTTTGCGTCAAGGTTCATTAGAGATGTTGGTCTGTAGTTTTCTTTCTTTGAAGTGTCTTTGTCTGGTTTCGGAATCAGGGTGATGTTGGCCTCGTAGAATGAATTTGGAAGTTCTCCCTCTTTTTCTATTTCCTGAAATAGCTTGAAAAGTATTGGTGTTAGTTCCTCTTTAAAGGTTTAGGAAAACTCTGCTGTATACCCATCCGGTCCTGGGCTTTTCTTAGTTGGTAATCTTTTGATTGTTTCTTCTATTTCCTCTAGTGTTATTGGTCTGTTTAGGTTGTCTATATCCTCCTGACTCAATCTGGGCAGATCATAAGACTTAAGGAATTTATCTATGCCTTCACTATCTTCTATTTTATTGGAGTATAAGGATTCAAAATAATTTCTGATTATCTTCTGTATTTCTGAAGTGTCTGTTGTGATATTGCCTTTTTCATCCCGTATGTTAGTAATTTGAGTTCTCTCTCTTCTTCTCTTTGTTAGCATAGCTAAGGGTCTGTCGATTTTATTTATTTTTTCAAAGAACCAACTTTTAGTTTTGTCAAGTTTTTTCAATTATTTCTTTTGTTTCAATTTCATTAATTTCAGCTCTGATTTTTATTATTTCTTGCCTTCTACTTCTTTTGCTGTTGTTTTGCTCTTCTTTTTCTAGGATTTTGAGATGAAGTAAGAGATCATTTATTTGTTGTTTTTTTTCTCTTTTTGAGGAATGAACTCCAAACGATGAATTTTCCTCTTAGAACTGCTTTCAATGTGTCCCATAGATTCCGATATGTTGTGTCTGTGTTTTCACTTAACTCTAGGAAGTTTTTAATTTCCTCCTTGATGTCTTCTAAAACCCATTGATCATTCAGCATCCTATTGTTCATTCTCCAAGTGATGCTTGATGTTACCTTCCTTCTTTTATCATTGATTTTCAGTTTTATTCCATTATGATCAGATAAGATGCATGGTATTATCTCTACCCCTTTATATTGTCTAAGAGATGCTCTGTGACATAATATGTGACTAGGGTCAGAAAGACAGTTACAGAGAGCACAGTTTGGAGACAGGGGTGCAGAAGAAATGTTGCAGTGAGCAGAGATTGTAGACTGTGGTACAGAAGCACTGTTACAAAGAGCAGAGGGTGGAGACTGGGGTGCAGAATAAATGTCACCTAGAGCAGAGTTTGGAAACTGGGGTGCAGAAGGATGTTACAAAGAGCAGAGGCTGGAGACTGGGGTCAGAACGACTGTTTCAGAGAGCAGATGTTGGAGACTGGGGTGCAGAAGGATCGTTGCAAAGAGCAGAGGTTGGAGACTAAGGTACAGAAGGATTGCTAAAGAGAGCAGAGTTCGGAGACCGGGGTGCAGTATGATAGTTACAGAGAGCACAGGTTGGAGACTGTGGTGCCGAAGAAATGTTGAAGAGAGCAGAGGTTGGAGACTGGGGTGCAGATAGACTGTTGTAGAGAGCAGATGTTGGAGACTGGGGTCCAGAAGGATCCTTGCAGAGAGTAGAGGTTGGAGACTGGGGTGCAGTAGGCCTCTTACAGAGACCAGAGTTTGGAGACTGGGGTGCACAAGGCCTGTTACAGAGAGCAGAGTTTGCAGACTGTGTTTCAGAAGGGTCTAACAGAGAGATGAGTTTGGAGACTGAGGTACAGAAGGACTGTTGCACAGAGCAGACTTTGGAGACTGGGGTTCAGAAGGATCGTTGAGGCGATCAAAGTATAGAGACTGTTGTGTAGATTGACTGTTACAGAGAGCAGAGGTTGGAGACTGGGGTGCAGAAGGACTGATACAGAAAGAAGAGGTTGGATACTCGGGTGCAGAAAGACCCTTACAGAGAGCAGATGTTGGAGACTGGGGTGCAAAAGGACTGTTGTAGAGAGCAGAGGTTGGAGACTGGGGTGCAGAATTTTGTTGCAGAAAGTAGAAGTTGGTTACTGGGGTTCTGAAGGCCTCTTACAGAGAGCAGAGTTTGGAGACTGGGATACAGAAGGCCTGTTACAGAGAGCAGAGTTTAGAGACTAGGTGCAGAAGGACTGTTACAGACAGCAGAGTTTGAAAACTGGGTTCCCGAAGGGTCTTACAGAGAGCAGAGTTTGGAGACTAAGGTACAGAAGGACTGTTAATAAGAGCAGAGGTTGGAGACTGGGTGTAGAAGGATTATTGCAGAGAGCAGAGATTTCAGACTGAGGTACACAAGAACTGTTGCAGAGAGCAGATGTTGTAGACTGGGTTACACAAGGACTGTTACAGCGAGCACAGGTATGAGACTGGGGTGCAGAAGTATCCTTGCAGAGAGCAGAGGTTGGAGACTGGGGTGCAGATGGACTTTTACAGAGAGCAATGGTTTGTTACTGGGGGCCAGCAAGAATGTTGCAGAGAGCAGAGTTTGGAGACTGAGGTTCAGAAGGACTGTTGCTGAGAGTAGAGGTTGGAGATTGGCATGCAGAAGGACTGTTGCAGAGAGCAGAGGTTTTAGACTGCAATGTAGAAGGACTGTTGCAGAGAGTAGAGTTTGGAAACTGGGGTCCAGAAGGAGTGTAGCAGAGAACAGAGGTTGGAGACTAAGGTGCAGAAGTACATTTACACAGAGAACAGTTTGGAGACTGGGGTACAGAAGACTGATATGGAAAGCAGAGGTTGGAGACTCGGGTGCAGAAGTACCCTTACCAAGAGCAGAGTTTGGAGAATGCAGTACCGATGGACCATTACAGAGAGCAGAGGTTGGAGTCTGGGGTGGAGAATGACTGTTGCAGAGAGCAGATGTTGGAGACTGGGGTGCAAAAGGACTGTTGCAGAGAGCAGAGGTTGCAGACTGAGTTGCAGAAAAACTGTTAGTGAAAGAAGAGTTTGCAGAAGGTGGTGCAAAACGACTGATACAGAAATCAGAGGTTGGATACTGGGGTGCATAAGGACCCTTACAGAGAACAGAGGTTTGAGACGGCGGTACAGAAGGACTGTTACAGAGAGCTGAGGTTGGAGACTGGGGTGCAGAAGGACTGTTACAGAGAGCAGAGTTTGTAGACTGGGTTTTAGAAGGGTCTTACAGAGAGATGAGGTTTGAGACTGAGGTACAGAAGGACTGTTGCAGAGAGCAGACTTTGGAGACTGGGGTTCAGAAGGATCGTTGGGGTGAGCAGAGTATAAAGACTGGGGTGTAGATTAACTGTTGCAGAGAGCAGAGGTTGGAGTCTGGGGTGTAGAAGGACTGTTTCAGAGATCAGATGTTGGAGACTTGTGTGCAGAAGGACTGTTTCATAGAGAAGAGATTGGAGACTGAGGTACAGAAGGACTGTTACAGAGAGCAGAGTTTGGAGACTGGGTGCAGATGGATTATTGAAGAGAGCAGAGTTTTCATATTGAGGTACAGAAAAACTTTTGCAGAGAGAAGATGTTGGAGACTGGGGTTCACAAGGACTGTTGCAGAGAGCAGAGGTTGGAGACTGTTGTGCAGAAGGATCTTTTAAGAGAGCAGAGTTTGGAGAATGAGGTGCAGAAGGATCGTTGCAGAAAGCACAGGTTGGAGACTGGGGTGCAGAAGGAATCTTGTAGAGAGCAGTATTTGGAGACTTGAGTACAGAAGGACTGTTGCAGAAAGCAGAGGTTGGAGACTGAGGTGCAAAAAGACTGTTTTATTGAGCAGAGGTTGGAGACTGGGGTGCAGAAATATCTTACAGAGAGCAGATTTTGGAGACTGGGGTGCAAAAGGACTGTTGTAGAGAGCAGAGGTTGGAGACTGGGGTGCAGAATATCGTTGCAGAGAGTAGAAGTTGGAGATTGGGCTTCTGAAGGCTTCTCACAGAGAGCAGAGTTCAGAGACTGAAATACAGAAGGCCTGTTACAGAGAGCAGAGTTTAGAGACTGGGTGCAGAAGGACTGTTATAGACAGCAGAATTTGAATACTGGGTTTCCGAAGGGTCTTACAGAGAGGAGAGTTTGGAGACTGAGGTACAGAAGGACTGTTACTAAGAGCAGAGGCTGGAGACTGGGTGCAGATGGATTATTGCAGAGAGCAGAGATTTCAGACTGAGGTACACAAGAACTGTTGCAGAGAGCAGATGTTGTAGACTGGGTTACACAAGGACTGTTACAGCAAGCATAGGTATGAGACTGGGGTACAGAAGGATCGTTGCAGAGAGCAGAGGTTGGAGACTAGGGTGCAGATGGACTGACACAAAGAGCAGAGTTTGGAGACTGGGGTGCAGAAGGCCTGTAACAGAGAACAGAGTTTGGAGACTGGGGTGATGAAGGACTGTTACACAGAGTAGAGTTTGGAGACTGGGTTGCAGAAGGATCTTAAAGAGAGCAGAGGTTGGAGACTGAAGTGCAGAAGCACCGTTACAGAGATCGGAGGTTGGAGACTGAGGTGCAGAAGGACAGATGAAGAGAGCAGAGATTGGAGACTGAGGTGCAGAAGGATTGTTACAGAGAGCAGAGGTTGGAGACTGGGGTGCAGAAGGACTGTTGCAGAGAGCAGAGGTTTTAGACTGGTATGTAGAAGGACTGTTTCAGAGAGTAGACGTTTGAGATTGGGGTCCAGAAGGACTGTAGCAGAGAGCAGACTTAGAGACTAAGGTGCAGAAGTACAGTTACACAGAGCAGAGGTTAGAGATTAGGGTGCAGAAGGACTGATACTGAAAGCAGAGGTTCGAGACTTGGGTGCAGAAGTACCCTTAGAGAGAGCAGAAGTTGGAGAATGTGGTACAGAAAAACTGTTACAGAGAGCAGAGTTTGGAGACTGGTTTGCTGAAGGAATTTACAGAGAGCAGATGTTGGAGACTTAGGTGCAGGTTGACTGTTACAGTGAGCAGTGGTTGGAGACTGGGGTGCAGAAAAATTGTGGAGAGCAGAGGTTTCAGACTGAGGTGCAGAAGTACTGTTACAGAGAGCAGAGTTTGGAGACTGAGGTGTACAAGGACTGTTACAGAGAGCAGAGTTTAGAGACTGAGGTGCAGAAGGACTGTTACAGAAAGAACAGGTTGAAGACTGAGGTGCAAAAGGATAAATACAAAGAGCAGAGTTTGGAGACTGGGGTTCAGAAGGACTGATTCAAAAAGCAGAGGTTGGAGTCTGGGTTGCAGAAGGACCGTTACAGAGAGCAGAGGTTGGAAACTGCGGTACATAAGGTCTGTTACAGAGAGCAGATCTCGGAGACTGGGGAGCAGAAGGACTGTTGCAGAGGACAGAGGTTTGAGACTGGGGTGGAGAAGAAATTTTACAGAGAGCAGAGTTTGAAAACTGGAGTGCAGAAGGATCTTAAGGGGAGCAGAGTTTTGAGACTGTATTGCTGAAAGACTGTTGCAGAGAGCAGAAGTTGAAGACTGGGGTACAGAAGGTTTGTTGCAGAGAGCAGAGTTTGGTGACTGGGGTGCAGAAGGACTGTTGCAGAGAGCAGATGTTGGAGACTGGAGTGGAGAAGGACTGTTGCAGAACGTAGATTTTAGAGACTGGGGTGCAGAAGGATTGTTACAGAGAGCAGGGGTTGGAGACTGAGGTGCGAAAGGACTGTTAAAGAGAGCAGCGTTTGGAGACTGGGGTGCAGAGGGACTGTTACAGAGAGCAGCAGTTGGAGACTGGGGTTCAGATGGATGTTACAGAGAGCAGAGTTTGCAGACTGGAGTGCAAAAGGATAGTTGCAGAAAGCAGATGTTGGAGAAGAATCGTTGCAGAGAAAAGAGGTTGGAGACTGGGCTGCAGAACGCCTATTACAGAGAGCAGAGATTGGAGACTGAGGTGCAGAAGGACTGTTTCAGAGATGAGAGGTTGGAGACTGGGGTTTAGCTGTATCATTGCAGAGAGCAGAGGTTGGAGACAGGCGTGCAGAATGATCCTTGCATAGAGCAGAATTTGGAGACTGGCGAGCAGAAGGCCAGTTACAGAGAGGAGAGGTTGGAGACTGGGGTGCAGAAGGACTGTTATAGACAGCAGTGTTTGGAGACTGGGTTGCTGAAGGATCTTACATAGAGCAGTGGTTGGAGCCTGGGGTGCAGAAGAATCGTGGTGAGCAGAGGTTTCAGACTGACGTACAAGTGGACTTTTACAGAGAGCAGTGGTTGGAGGCTGGGGTGTAGAAGGACTGTTACAGAGAGCAGAGTTTGGAGACTCAGGTGCAAAAAAACTGTTACAGGAAGCAGAGTTTGGAGACTGCGGTATAGGACTGTTACCTAGAGCAGAGGTTGGAGACTGGGGTGCAGAAGGACTCTTACATAGAGCATAGGTTGTAGACTGAGGTGCATAAGGATAGATACAGAGAATAGATTTTGGAGACTGGGGTGGAAAAAGAATGTTATATAGATCAGAGTTTTGAAACTGGAGTGCAGTAGGATCTTACAGAGAGCAGAGGTTGGAGACTGTGGTGCAGAAGGACTGTTGCTGAGAGCAGAGGTTGGAGACTGGGGTCCAGAAAGATTGTTGCAGAGAGCAGAGTTTGGAGACTGGAGTGCAGAAGGAGTGTTGCAGAGAGCAGATGTTGAAGACTGGGGTACAGAAGGAAGGTTGCAGAGAGCAGATTTTAGAGACTGCGGTTCAGAAAGACTGTTACAGAGAGCAGAGTTTGGAGACTGAGGTGCAGAAGTACTGTTACAGAGAGCAGAGTTTTGAGACTTGGGTGTAGAAGGACTGTTACAGACAGCATAGGTTGGAGACTGGGGTTTAGATGGATCTTACAGAAAGCAGAGTTTGGAGACTGGGGTTCAAAAGGACTGTTGCAGAGAGCAGATGTTGGAGACTGGGGTGGAGAAGAATTGTTGCAGAGAGAAGAGGTTGGAGACTGGTGTGCAGAAGGCCTCTTACAAAGACCAGAGGTTGGACACTAGGTTGCAGAAGTCCTGTTATAGAGAGCAGAAGTTGGAGACTGTTGTGCAGAAGGACAGGCACAAAGTGCACAGTTTAAAGACTGGGTTTCAGAAGGATCTTACAGAGAGCAGATCTCGGAGACTGGGGAGCAGAAGGACTGTTGCAGAGGACAGAGGTTGGAGACTGTGGTGGAGAAGGAATGTTACAGAGACCATAGTTTGGAAACTGGAGTGCAGAAGGATCTTACACATAGCAGAGGTTGGAGACTATGGTGCACAATGACTGTTGCAGAGAGCAGACGTTGGAGACTGGGGTCCAGAAGGATCATTGCAGAGAGTAGAGTTTGGAGACTGGGGTGCAGAAGGACTGTTGCAGAGAGCAGATGTTGATTACTGGGGTGCAGAAGGACTGTTGAATAGAGCATATTTTAGAGACTGGGGTGCAGATGGACCCCAGAGCAGAGGTTGGAGATTGAGGTGCAGAAGGACAGATACAAAAAGCAGAATTTGGAGACTGGTGTGCAGAAGGACTTTTACAGAGAGCAGAGGTTGGAGACTGGGGTTCAGATGGATCTTACAGAGAGCAGAGTTTGGAGACTGTGGTGCACAAGGACTGTGGCAGAGAGCAGATGTTTGAGACTGGGGTGCAGAAGGATTGTTGCAGAGAGCAGATTATAGAGACTGGGGTGCAAAAGGACTGTTACACAGAGCAGAGGTTGGAGACTGAGGTTCAGAAGGACTGTTATAGAGTGCAGAGTTTGGAGACTGGGGTGCAGAAGGACTGTTACAGAGATCAGAGGTTGGAGACTGGGGTGGAGAAGAATTGTTGCAGAGAGAAGAGGTTGGAGACTGGGGTGCAGAAGGCCTGTTACAGAGAGCAGAGGTTGGAGACTGGGTTGCAGAAGTCCTGTTACATAGAGCAGATGTTGGAGACTGTTGTGCAGAAGGACTGTTACAGAGTGCAGAGTTTAAAGAATTGGTATCACAAAGATCTTACAGAGAGCAAAGTTGAGTGACTGAGGTGCAGAAGGACTGTTACAGAGAGCAGAAGTAAGAGACTGAGGTACAGAAGGGTCATTGCAGAGAGCAGAGTTTTCAGACTGAGGTGCAGAAGAACTGTTGCAGAGAGTAGATGTTAATAACTAGGGTGCAGAAGGACTGTTGTAGAGAGCAGAGGTTGGAGAATGAGGTGTGGAAGTCCTGTTATGGAGAGCAGAGGTTGGAGACTCTAGTGCAGAATGACTGTTACAGAGAGCAGTGGTTGGATACAGGGGTGCAGAAGGATCTTACAGAGAGCAGAATTTGGAGACTGACGTGCAGAAGGACTGTTGCAGAGATCAGAGGTTGGAGACTGGGGTGCAGTAGCATCATTGCAGAGAGCAGAGGTTTGAGCCTAGGGTGCAGAAAAATCGTTGCAGAGAGCAGAGGTTGGAGACTGGGGTGCAGAAGGCCTGCTACAGAGAGCAGAGTTTGGAGACTGGGTTGCTGAAGGATGTTACAGAGAGCAGAGGTTGGAGTCTGAGGTGCAGATGGACTGTTACAGAGAGCAGTGGTTGGAGACTGGGGTGCAGAAGGATCGTGCAGAGAGCAGAGGTGTGCGACTGAGGTTCAGAAGAACTGTTACAGAGAGCAGAGGTTGGAGACTGAGGTGTAGAAGGACTGTTACAAAGAGCAGAGTTTTGGGACTGAGGTGCAGATGGACTGTTACAGAAAGCAGAGGTTGGAAATTGGGGTGCAGCAGGACCGTTACAGAGACCAGAGTTTGGAGATTGTGGTATAGAAAAACTGTTACAGAGGTTGGAGACTGGGATGCAGATGGAATGTTACAGAGAGCACAGGTTGGAGACTGAGGTGCAGAAGGATAGATACAGAGAGCAGAGGTTTGAGACTGGTCTTCAGAAGGACTGATACAGAAAGCAGAGTTTGGAGACTGGAGTGCAGATGGACCATTCCGGAGAGCAGAGTTTGGAGACTGCGTTACAGAAGGACTGTTACAAAGAGAAGATGTTGGAGACTGGGGAGCAGAAGGACTGTTGCAGAGGACAGAGGTTGGAAACTGGGGTCCCGCAGGACATTTGCAGAAAGCAGAGGTTGGAGACTGTTGTGGAGAAGAATCTTTGCAGAGAGAAGTGGTTGGAGACGGGGGTGTCGAAGGACTGTTACAGAGAGCAGAGGTTGGAAACTGGGTTGCAGAAGTCCTGTTACAGAGAGCAGAGTTTGGAGACTGTTGTGCAGAAGGACTGTTACAGAGTTCAGAGTTTAAAGACTGTGTTTTAGAAGGATCTTACAGAGAGCAGAGTTTGGAGAATGAGGTGCAGAAGGACTGTTACAGAGAGAAGAAGTATGAGACTGGGGTGCAGAAGCGTCTTTGCAGTGAGCAGAGTTTTCAGACTGAGGTGCAGAAGGACTGTTGCAGAGAGCAGATGTTGGAGACTGGGGTGCAGAAAAACTTTTGCAGAGAGCAGAGGTTTAGACTGGGGTTCAGATGGATCTTACAGTCAGCAGAGGTTTCAGAGAGAAGTGCAGAAGGATTGTTACAGTGAGCAGCATTTGGAGATTGTGGTGCAGAAGGACTCATGAAGTGAGCAGACGTTGGAGACTGGGGTTCAGAAAGATCGTTGCAGAGAGCAGAGTTTGGAAAATGGGGTGTAGATGGACTGTTGCAGAGAGCACATGTTGGAGACTGGGGTGCAGATGGACTGTTGCAGAGAGCAGAGGATGGAGATGAGGTTCAGAGGGATCTTACCGAGAGCAGACTTTGGAGACTGTTGTGCAAAAGGACTGTTGCAGAGAGCAGAGGTTGGAGACTGGTGTGGAGAAGAATCGTTGCAGAGAGAAGAGTTTGGAGACAGGGGTGCAGAAGGCCTGTTACAGAGAGCAGTGGTTGGAGACTGTTGTGCAGAAGGACTGTTGCAGAGAGCAGACATTGGAGACTGGGATGCAGAAGGACTGTTACAGAGTGCAGAGTTTAAAGAGTGGGTTGCAGAAGGATCTCACAGAGAGCAGAGTTGGGACACTGAGGTGCAGAAGGACTGTTACAGACAGAGAGGTAGGAGACTGGGGTGCAGAAGGTTCATTGCAGAGGGCAGAGTTTTCAGACTGAGGTGCTGAATGACTGTTTAAGAGAGCAGATTTTGGAGACTGGGGTGCAGAAGGACTGTTGCAGAGAACAGACGTTGAATACTGGGGTTAAGAAAGATTATTGCAGAGAGCAGAATTTTGAGACTTGTGTGCAGAAAGACTGTTACAGAGAGTAGAGTTTAGAGACTGGGTTTTAGAAGGATGCTACAGAGAGCAGAGGTTGGAGACTCAAGTGCAGAAGGACTGTTACAGGAAGTAGAGTTTGGAGATTGAGGTGCAGAATTATCATTGCAGAGAACAGAGTTTGGAGACTGAGGTGCAGAAGGATTGTTACAAAGAGCAGAGTTTGGAGACTAGGGTGCAGAAGAACTGTTGCAGAGAGCAGAGGTTGGAAACTGGGGTGCAGAAGGACTGTTGCAGAGAGCAGAGTTTGGAGACTGTGGTGCAGAACGACTGTTGCAGAGAGCAGAGTTTGGAGACTGTGGTGCAGAAGGACTGTTGCAGAGAGCAGAGGTTGGAGACTGAGGTGCAGAAGTCCTGTTACATAAAACAGAGTTTGGTGACTGAGGTGCAGAAGTCCTGTTACATAGAGCAGAGGTTAAAGACTGTGGTGCAGAGGGATCGTTGCAAGGAGCAGAGCTTGGAGACAGGGGTGCAGAAGGATCTTACAGAGAGCAGAAGTTAGAGACTGAGGTGAAGAAGGACTGTTATAGAGAGCAGAGTTTGGAGACTGGGTTGCTGAAGGATCTTACAGAGAGCAGATGTTGGAGACTGAGGTGCAGAAGGACTGTTACAGAGAGCAGAGGTTTGAGGCTGAGATGTAGAAGGACTGTTACAGTGAGCAGAGATTGGAGACTAAGGTGCAGAAGAACTGTTACAGGAAGTAGAGTTTGGAAATTGGGGTGCAGAAGGACCGTTAAAGAGAGCAGAGTTTTTAGACTGCCGTATAGGACTGTTACCAAGAGAAGAAGTTAGAGACTGGGGTGCAGAAGGACTCTTACATAGAGCACAGTTTTGAGACTGAGGTGCAGAAAAATAGATACAGAGAACACAGGTTGGAGACTCTGGTAAAGAAGGACTGTTTCAGAGAGCAGATGTTGGAGACTGGGGTGCAGAAGGACTGTTGCAGAGAGCGTAGGTTGAAGACTGGGGTGGAGAAGGAATGTTACTGAGAGCAGAGTTTGAAAACTGGAGTGCAGAAGGATCTTACACATAGCAGAGGTTGGAGACTGTGGTGCAGATGGACTGTTGCAGAGAGCAGACATTGGAGACTGAGGTCCAGAAGGACTGTGAAAGAGAGCAGATTTTAGAGACTGGGGTGCAGAAGGACTGTTACACAGAGCAGAGGTTGTAGACTGAGGTGCAGAAGGACTGTTACAGAGAGCAGAGTTTGGAGACTGGGTTGCAAAAAGACTGTTGCAGAGAGCAGATTTTGGAGACTGGGGTGGAGAAGAATCGTTGCAGAGAGAAGAGGTTGGAGACTGGGGTGCAGAAGGCCTGTTACAGAGAGCAGAGGTTGGAGACTGGGTTGCAGAAGTCCTGTTACAGAGAGCAGAGGTTGGAGACTTTTGTGCAGAAGGACTGTTACAGAGTGCAGAGTTTAAAGACTGGGTTGCAAAAGAATCTTACAGAGAGCAGTGTTGGGAGACTGAGGTGCAGAATTACTGTTACCGAGAGCCGAGGTAGGAGACTGGGGTGCAGAAGGGTCACTGCAGAGAGCAGAGTTTTCAGACTGAGGTGCAGAAGAACTGTTGCAGAGAGCAGATGTTGGAGACTGGAGTGCAGAAGGACTGTTGCAGATAGCAGAGGTTAGAGACTGAGGTGCGAAAGTCCTGTTACAGAGAGCAGAGGTTGGAGACTCGGGTGAAGAAGGACGGTTACAGAGAGCAGAGGTTGGATACAGGGGTGCAGAAGGATCTTACAGGGAGCAAAATTTGGAGACTGAGGTGCAGAAGGACTGTTTCAGAGATCACAGGTTGGAGACTAGAGTGCAGTAGGATCATTGCAGAGAGCAGAGGTTGGAGACTGGCATGCAGAAAGATCGTTGCAAAGAGCAGATTTTGGATATTGGGTTACAGAAGGCCTGCTACAGAGAGCAGAGTTTGGAGACTGACGTGCAGAAGGCCTGTTTCAGAGTGGAGAGGTTGGAGACTGTGGTGCAGAAAGATTGTTATAGAGAGCAGAGTTTGGAGACTGGGTTGCTGACGGATCTTACAGAGAGCAGAGGTTGGAGACTGAGCTGCAGGTAGACTTTTATAGAGAGCAGTGGTTGAAGACTGGGGTGCAGAAGGATCATGCAGAGAACAGAGGTGTCAGAATGAGGTGCAGAAGGACTGTTACAGAGAGCAGACGTTGGAGACTGAGGTGTAGAAGGACTTTTACAGAGAGCAGAGTTTGGAGACTGAGGTACAGAAGGACTGTTATAGAAAGCCGAGGTTGGAAATTTGGGTGCAGAAGGACCCTTACAGAGACAAGAGTTTGGAGACTGCGGTATAGAAAAACTGTTACAGAGAGCAGAGGTTGGAGACTGGGGTGCAGAAAGAATGTTACAGAGAGCACAGGTTGGAGACTGAGGTGGAAGGATAGATACAGAGAGCAGAGGTTTGAGACTGGGGTTCAGAAGGACTGATACAGAAAGCAGAGTTTGGAGACTGGGGTGCAGAAGGACCGTTATGGAGAGCAGAGTTTGGAGACTGTGGTACAGAAGGACTGTTACAGAGAGCAGATTTTGGAGACTGGGGAGCAGAAGGACTGTTCCATAGGATAGAGGTTGGAGACTGGGGTGCCGCAGGACACTTGCAGAAAGCAGAGGTTAAAGACTGGGTTGGAGAAAGAATGTTACAGAGAGCAGAGTTTAGAAACTGGAGTGCAGAACGATCTTACAGAGACCAGAGTTTGGAGACTGTGGTGCAGAAGGACTGTTACGAAGTGCAAATGTTGAAAACTGGGGTGCAGAAGGACTGTTGCAGATAGCAGATTTTAGAGACTGGGGTGCAGAAGGACTGTTACATAGAGCAGAGGTTGGAGACTTAAGTGCAGAAGAACTGTTACAGAGAGCATAGTTTGATGACTGGGGTGCAGAAGGACTTTTGCAGAGAGCAGATGTTGGTAACTAGGGTGCAGAAAGACTGTTGTAGAGAGCAGAGTTTGGAGACTGGGGTGCAGAATGACTGTCACAGAGAGCAGACGTTGGAGAATGAGGTGCAGAAGTCCTGTAACAGAGAGCAGAGGTTGGAGATTTGGATGCAGAAGGACTGTTACAGAGAGCAGAGGTTGGATACTGGGGTGCAGAAGGATCTTACAGATAGCAGAATTTGGAGACTGAGGTGCAGAAGGACTGTTACAGATATCAGAGGAAGGAGACTGGGGTGCAGTAGGATCATTGCACAGAGCAGAGGTTGGAGACTGGGGTGCAGAAGTATCGTTGCAGAGAGCAGATTTTGGAATCTGGGGTGAAGAAGGCCTGCTACAGAAAGAAGAGTTTTTAGACTGGCGTGTAGAAGTCCTGTTACAGAGAGGAGAGGTTGGAGACTGGGGTGCAGAAGGACTGTTATAGAGAGCATAGGTTGCAGACTGAGGTGCAGAAGGATAGATACATAGAGCAGGGATTTGAGACTGAGGTTCAGAAGCACTGATACAGAAAGCAGAGTTTGAAGACTGGGGTGCAGAAGGCCCATTATAGAGAGCAGAGTTTGGAGTCTGCAGTACAAAAGGACTGTTACAAAGAGCAGATGTTGGAGACTGGGAAGCATAAGGACTGTTGCAGAAGACAGAGGTTGGAGACTGGGGTGCCGCAGGACACTTCCAGAAAGCAGAGGTCAAAGACTGGGTTGGAGAAGAAATGTTACAGAGAGCAGAGTTTGGAAACTGGAGTGCAGAAGGATCTTACAGAGACCAGAGTTTGGAGACTGTGGTGCAGAAGGACAGTTACAGAGAGCAGAGTTTGGAGACTGGGGTGCAGAAGAACTGTTGCAGAGAGCAGAGGTTTGAGACTGGGGTGCAGAAGAACTGTTGCAGAGAGCAGAGGTTGGAGACTGGAGTGCAGAAGGACTGTTGTTGAGAGCAGATGTTGGAGACTGAGGTGCAGAAAGACTGTTACAGAGAGCAGAGTTTGGAGACTGGGGTGCTGAAACACTGGTGCAGAGAGCAGAGGTTGGAGACTGTGTTGCAATAGAAATGTTGCAGAGAGCAGACGTTGGAGAATGGGGTTCAGATGGATTTTACAGAGAGCAGAATTTGGAGACTGAGGTGCAGAAGAACTTTTGCAGAGATCAGAGGTTGGAGACAGGGGTTCAGAAAGATCATTAGAGAGAGCAGATTTTGAAGACTGGGGTGCTGACGGCCTGCTACAGAGAGCAGAGATTTGGGACTGAGGTGCAGAAAGACTGTTGCAGAAAGCAGAGGTTGGAAACTGGGGTGTAGAAGGACTGTTACAGAGACCAGAGTTTGGAGACTGCGGTATAGAAAAACTGTTACAGAGACCAGAGTTTGGAGACTGCGGTATAGAAAAACTGTTACAGAGAGCAGAGGTTTGAGACTGGGGTGTAGAAGGACTGTTACAGATTGCAGAGTTTGGAGACTGGGGTGCAGAAGGATCATTGCAGAGAACAGAATTTTTAGACTGAGGTGCAGAAGGACTGTTGCAAAGAGCAGTTGTTGGAGACTTGGGTGCAGAAGGACTGTTTCAGAGAGCAGACGTTGGAGACTGGGGTGAAGAAGGATCGTTGTAGAGAGCAGAGGTTTGAGACTGGGGTGCAGAAGGAATGTTGCAGAGAGCAGAGTTTGGAGACTGAGATGCAAGAGTGTTATTGAGATCACAGGTCGGAGACTGGGGTGCAGAAGGACTGATAGAGTAAACAGAGATTGGAGACTGTGGTGCAGAAGGAAAATTACAGAGAGCAGACTTTGGAGATCGCCATAGAGGAGGCCTGTTACAGAGAGCAGAGGTTGGAGGCTGCGGTTAAGAAGGAGTGTTTCAGAGTGCAGATGGTGGAGACTGGGGTGCATAAGAACTGTTGCAGAGAGAAGAGGTTGGAGACTGGGGTGCAGAAGAACTGTCGCAGGGAGCAGAGGTTGGAGACTGAGGTGCAGAAGGAATGTTACAGAGAGCAGAGTTTGGAGACTGGGGTGCAGAAGTACTGATACAGAGAGCAGAGGTCAGAGACTGTGGTGAAGAAGGACCGTTAGAGAGAGCAGAGTTTGGAGACTGCAGTACAGAAGGACTGTTACAGTGAGCATATGTTGGAGACTAGGGTACAGAAGGACTGTTCCAGAGAGCAGATGTTAAAAACTGTGGTTTAGAATGACTGTTGCAGAGAACAGAGGTTAGAGAATGGGGTGTAGAAGGACTGTTGCAGAGAGCAGAGGTTGGAGACAGGGGTGCAGAAGTACTGTTGCAGAGAGCAGAGATTGGAGACTCAGGTGCAGAAGTACTGTTATAGAGAAGAGGTTGGAGATGGGGAGAAGAAAGATTGTAACAGAGAACAGAGGTTGGAGACTCAAGTGCAGCAGTATTATTGCAGAAAGCAGAGGTTGGAGACTGCGGTGGAGAAGAAATGTTACTGGGAGCAGAGTTTTGAAACTGTGGTGCAGAAGGATATTACAGAGAGCAGGTTGGAGACAGTAATGCAGAAGGACTGTTGTATAGAGCAGATGTTGGGGACTGGAGTGCGGAAGGATCGTTGCAGAGAGCAGAGTTTGGAGACTGTGGTGCAGAAGGTCTGTTGCAGAGAGAAGATGTTGGAGACTGGGGTGCAGAAGGATCGTTGCAGACAGCAGAGGTTAGAGACTGGAGAGCAGAAGGACTGTTACAGAGAGAAGAGTTTTGAGACTGAGTTGCAGAAGAATCGTTGCTGAGAGCAGAGTTTGGAGACTGAGGTGCAAAAGGACTGTTGCAGAGGGCAGAGGTTGGAGACTGAGGTGCAAAAGGACTGCTACAGAGAGTAGAGGTTGGAGATATGGGTGCAAAAGGCCTGTAACAGAGAGCAGAGTTTGGAGACTAGGTTGCAGAAGAACTCTTACAGAGAGCAGAGTTTTTAGGCAAGGTTTCACAAGGATCTTACAGAGAGCAGAGTTTGTAGACCAAGGTGCAGCAGGACTGTTACAGAGAGTAGATGTTGGAGACTAGGGTGCAGAAGGATCATTGCAGAGAATAGAGTTTTCAGACTGAGATGCAGAAGGACTTTTGCAGAGAGCAGATGTTGGAGACTGGGTTGCAGAAGGACTGTTGTAGAGAGCAGAGTTTGTAGACTCAGGTGCAGAAGCACTGTTACAGAGAGAAGAGTTTGGAGAATGGGGTGCAAAAGGCCTGTAACAGAGAGCAGAGGTTGGAGACTGGGGTGCAGAAGGACTGTTACAGAAAGCAGGATTTGGAGACAGTGGTGCAGAAGGATCTTACAGAGAGCAGAGTTTGGAGACTGAGGTACACCAGGACTGTTACAGAGAGCAGAGGTTGGAGACTGGTGTGCAGAATGATTGTTGCAGAGAACAGAGTTTTCAGACTGCGATGCAAAGGACTGTTGCAGAGAGCAGAGTTTGGAGACTGAGGTGCAGAAGGACTGTTACAGAGGGCAGAGGTTGGAGACTGGGGTGCAAAAGGACCGTTACAGAAAGCAGATTTTGGAGACTGCACTACAGGAGGACTGTTACAAAGAGCAGAGTTTGGAGACTGGGGTGAAGAAGGACTTTTGCAGAGAGCAGAGGATGGAGATTGGGGTGCAGAAGGATTGTGTAGAGAGCAGAGTATTGAGACTGGGGTGCAAAAGGACTGTTACAGAGAACAGAGTGTGGAGAAGGGGTGCAGAAGGCCTGTTACAGAGGGCAGACTTTGTAGACTTGGTTACAGAAGAATCTTACAAAGAGCAAATGTTGGAGACTGAGGTGCAGAAGGTCTTTTACAGAGAGTAGAGGTTGGAGACTTGGGAGAAGAAGGACTGTTGTAGAGAGCAGAGTTTGGAGACTGAGGTCCAGAAGGATTGTTACAGAGATCAGAGGGTGGAGACTGGGGTGCAGAAGGACAGTTACAGAGAGCACAGATGGAGACTGGCATGAAGAAGAAATGTTGCAGAGAGCAGAAGTTGGAGACTGGGGTGCAGAAGGACTGTTACTGAGAGTAGAGTTTGGAGACTGGGGTGCAGAAGAACTGATACAGAAAGCAGACGTTGGAGACTGGGGTGCAGAAGGACCGTTACAGAGAGCAGAGTTTTGAGACTGCGGTACAAAAGGACTGTTACAGAGAGCAGAGGTTAGAGACTGAGGTGCAGAAGGAGTGTTCCAGGGAGTAGAGGTTTGAGACTTTGATGCAGGAGGACTCTGGCAGAGAGCAGTTTTTGGAGACTGAGGTGAAGAAGGACTGTTACAGAGAGCAGAGGTTGGAGGCTGGGGTGCAGAAGGACTGATACAGAAAGCAGAGGTTGGATACTGGGGTGCAGGAGGACCGTTACAGAGAGCATATTTTGGAGACTGCACTACACGAGGACTGTTACAGAGAACAGAGATTAGAGAACGAGTGCAGAAGGACTGCTACAGAGGTCAGAGTTTCCAGACTGGGTTGCAGAAGGATCTTACAGAGAGCAGATGTTGAAGACTGAGGTGCAGAAGCACTGTTACAGAGAGAAGAGGTTGGAGACTGAGGTGCAGAAGGATTGATACAGAGAGCAGCGGTTGGAGACTTGGGTGCAGAAGGACTGATACAGAAAGCAGAGGTTGGAGACTCGGGTGCATAAGGACCCTTAAAGAGAGAAGAGGTTGGAGACTGCAGTACAGAAGGACTTTTACAGAGAGCAGAGGTTGGAGACTGGGGTGGAAAAGAACTGGTTTGGAGAGCAAATGTTGGAGTCTGTGGTGAAAAAGGACTGTTGGAGAGAGCAGAGGATGGAGACTGGAGTGTAGAAGTACTGTTGCAGAGAGCAGAGTTTGCCGACTGAGTTGCAGAAGGACTGTTACAGCGGGCAGAGTTTGGAGACTGTGGTAGAAAACGACGGATACAGAAAGCAGAGGTTGGATATTGGGGTGCATAAGGACCCTTACAAAGAAGAAATGTTGGAGACTGTGGTACAGAAAGACTGTTACAGAGAGCAGAGGTTGGAGACTTGGGTGCAGAATAACTGTTGCAGAGAATAGAGGTTGGAGACTGGGGTGCAGAAGGTTCGTTGGGGCGAGCAGAGTATGGGGACTGGGGTGTAGAAGGACTGTTGCAGAGAGCAGAAGTTGAAGACTGGGGTGTCGAAGAAATTTTGCAGAGAGCAGATGTTGGAAACTTGGGTGCAGAAGGACTGTTGCATGGAGCAGAGGTTGGAGACTGGGGTGCAGAAGGATAGTAAAAGAGAGCAGAGGTTGGAGACTGGAGTGCAGAGAGATCGTTGCAGAGAGCAGAGGTAGGAGACTGGGGTGCAGAATGATAGTTAAAGAGAGGAGATTTTGGAGACCGGGGTTCAGAAAGATCGTTGCAGAGAGAAGATGTTGGAGACTGGGGTGCAGAAGGATCGTTAAAGAGAGCAGATTTTGGAGATTATGGTGAAGAAGGACTTTTATAGAGAGCACAGGTTGAAGACTGGGGTGCAGTAGGACTTTTACAGAGAGCACAGGTTGGAGACTGAGGTGCAGAAAATCTGTTGCAGAGAGCAAAGTTTGGAGACTGGGGTGCAATTGGTTTGATGCAGAGAGCAGAAGATGGAGACTGAGGTGCTGAAGGACCCTGACAGAGACCAGAGGTTGGAGACTGCTGTACCGAAGGACTGTTACAGAGAGCAGAGGTTAGAGACAGGTGTGCAGAAGGATGTGACAGACAGCAAAGTTTGGAGACTGGGGTGCAGAAGGACTTTTGCGGAGAGCAGAAGTAGGAGACTGGGGTGAAGAAGTATCGTTTAAGAAAGAAGAGTTTGGAGACTGGGGTCAAAAGGCCTGTTACTGACAGCAAAGGTTGGAGATTGGGGTGCAGAAGGCCTGTTACAGAGAGCAGTGCTTGTAGACTGGGGTGCAGAAGGTCAGTTACAGAGAGCAGAGGTTAAAGACTGGGTTGCAAAAGGATCTTACAGAGGGCCGAGGTTGTAGACAGAGGTACAGAAGGACTGTAACAGAGAGCATATTTTGGAGACTGAGGTGTAGAAGTTTCGTTGCAGTGAGCAGAGTTTTCAGACTGAGGTGCAGAAGGACTGTTACAGAGAGCAGAGGTTTTAGACTGGGGTGCAGAAGGCTTGTTACAGAGAGCAGAGGTTGGAGACTGGGGTGTAGAAGGACTCTTGCAGAGAGTATAGGTTTGATATTGGCGTCCAGAAGGACTGTTGTGGAGAGAAGAGGTTAGAGACTGGGGTGGAGACGGACTGCTTCAGAAAGTAGAGGCTGGAGACTCAGGTGCAGAAGGACTGGTACAGAGAGCAGAGGTTGAAGACTGGGGTGCAGAAGGACTATTGCAGAGAGCAGAGGTTGCAGACTGAGGTGCAGAAGGACTGTTAGAGAGAGCAGAGGTTGGAGAATGTGGTGCAGAATTACTGATACAGAAAGCAGAGGTTGGAGACTGGGGTGCAGAAGAAACCTTACAGAGAACAGAGGTTGGAGACTGCGGTACAGTAGGACTGTTACAGAGAGCACAGGTTGGAGACTGGGCTACAGAATAAGTGTTGTAGAGAACAGAGGTTGGAGATTCGGGTGCAGAAGGACCATTGCAGAAAGCAGAGGTTGGAGACTAGGTTTCAGAAGGATCTTACAGAGAGAAGAATTCGGACACTGAGGTTCAGAAGGACTGTTGCAGAGAGCAGAGGTTGGAGACTTAGGTGTAGAAGGACTCTTGCAGAGAGCAGAGGTTGGAGATTGGGGTGCAGAAGGACTGTTGCAGAGAGCAGAATTTGGAGACTGAGGTGCAGAAGGACTGTTACAGAGAGCAGAGCTTGAATACTTGTGCACAGGAGGACTGATACAGAAAGCAGAGGTTTGAGACTGGGGTGCAGAAGGACCGTTACAGAGAGAAGTGTTTGAAAACTGCAGTACAGAAGGACTGTTACAGAGAGCAGAGGTTGGAGACTGGGGTGGAGAAAAACTGTTGCAGAGATCAGATGTTGGAGACTGGGGTGCAGAAGGACTGTTGCAGAGAGTAGAGGTTGGAGATTGGGGTGTAGAAGAACTGTTGCAGAGAGTAGAGTTTGGAGACTGGGGTGCAGAAGGACCATTTCAGAGAAGAGAGGTGGGAGACTGAGGTGCAGAAGGATTGTTACAGAGTGCAGATGTAGGATACTGGGCTGCAGAAGGTTGACCCAGAGAGCAGAGGTTGGAGACTGGGGTGGAGAAGGCCTGTTACAGAGAGCAGAGTTTTGAGACTTAGGTGCTGAAGGATCGTTACAGAGAGCTGAGTTTGGACACTGAGGTACTGAAGGACTGTTACAGAGAGCAGAGTTTGGAGATTGGGGTGCAGAAGAACTGTTACAGAGAGCCAGGTATGAGACTGAGGTGCAGAAGGATTGTTACTAAGAGCAAAGGTTGGAGACCTGGGTTCAGAAGGACAGTTAGAGAGAGCACAGGTTGGAGACAGGGGTGAAGAAGAAATGTTGCAGAGAGCAGAGGTTGGAGACTGGGGTGCAGAAAGACTGTTGCAGAGAGCAGAGTTTGGAGACTGTGGTACAGGAGGACTGTAACAGAGAGTGGAGCTTGGAGACTGGGGTGCAGAAGGAATGTCACAGAGAGCACAGTTCGAAAACTGGGGTGCAGAAGGATCTCATAGAGACCAGATGTTGGAGACTGGGGTGCAGAAAAACTCTGCAGAGAGCAGACGTTGGAGACTGGGGTGCAGAAGGATTGTTGCAGAGAGTAGAGGTTGGAGACTTGGGTGTAGAAGGACTGTTGAAGAGAGCAGATGTTTGAGACTGGGGTGAATAAGGACTGTTGCATAGAGCAGAGGTTGGAGACTGAGGTGCAGAAGGACTGTTACAGAGAGCAGAGGTTGGAGACTGGGGTGCATAAGAATCCTTACAGAGAGCAGAATTAGGAGACTGCTGTACAGAAAGACTGTTACGCAGAGAAGATTTTGGAGACTAGGATGCTGAAGGAGTATTGCAGACAAAAGTGTTTGGAGACTGGGGTACAGAAGAAATGTTGCAGAGCGCAGAGGTTGGAGACTGAGGTGCAGAGGGTCGTTGCAGAGAGAAGAGGTTGGAGACTGGGGTGCAGTATGCCTGTTACAGAGAGCAGATGTTGGAGACTGGGGTGCAGAAGGATCATAGCAGAGAGCAGAGTTTGGAAACTGAGGTGCAGAAGGATCCTTGCAGAGAGCAGAAGTTTGAGACTGTGGTGCAGAACGATCGTTACAGAGAGCAGAGGATGAAGACTGGGGTGCAGAAGGACAGTTACAGAGAGCACAGATGGAGACTGGGGTTCAGAAGAAATGTTGCAGAGAGCAGAAGGTGGAGACTGTGGTGCAGAATAAATGTTGCAGAGAGCAGAGGTTGGAGACTGAGGTTCAGAAGGACTGTTACAGAGAGCAGAGGTTGGAAACTGGGGTGCAGAAGAACTGATACAGAAAGCAGAAGTTGGAGACTGGGGTGCAGAAGTACCATTACAGAGTACAAGGGTTGGAGACTGCAGTACAGAAGGATTGTAACTGAGAGGAGATGTTGGAGACTGTGGGGCAGAAGGACTGATGCAGAGAACAGAGGTTGGAGACTGGGGTGCAGAAGGACCTTTGCAAAGAGCAGAGTTTGGAGACTGAGGTGCAGAAGGATTGTTAGAAAGCAGAGCTATGATACTGGGGTGCAGAAGGAATGTTGCAGAGTTCAGAGTTTGGAGACTGGGGTGCAGAAAGACTGTTGCATAGAGCAGAGGTTGGAGACTGGGGTGCAGAAGGACGGTTATAGAGAGCAGAGGTTGAAGCCTGGGGTGCAGAAGAACTATAAAGAAATCAGAGTTCGGAGACTGGGGTGCAGAAGGACCGTTACAGAGAGAAGAGTTTGGAAACTGCAGTACAGAAGAACTGTTACGGAGAGTAGAGTTTGGAGGCTGGGTTGGAGAAGGACTGTTTCAGAGATCAGATGTTGGAGACTTGGGTGCAGAAAGACCGTTGCAGAGAGGAGGTTGGAGACTGGGGTGAAGAAGGACTGTTGCAGAGAATAGAGGTAGAAGTTTGGGGTGCAGAGAACTGTTGCAGAGAGCCGACGTTCGAGACTGGGGTGGAAAAGGGCTTTTTCAGAGAGCAGAATTTGGAGACTGAGGTGCAGAAGGACTGTTTCAGAGAGCAGAGGTTGGAGCCTGGGGTGCAGAAGGACTGTTAAACAGAGCAGAGGTTGAAGACTGGGGTGTAGAAGGAGTTTTACAGAGTGCAGAGTTTAGAGATTAGGGTTCAGAAGCACTGTTACATATAGCACAGTTTCGAGACTGGGTTGCAGAAGGATCTTACAGAGAGCATTTTGGAGTCTGAGGTTCAGAAGTTTTGTTACAGAGAGCAAAGTTTGGAAACTGGGGTGCAGAAGGATTGTTTTAGAGAGCAGAGTGTTCAGACTGAGGTGCAGAAGGACTGTTGCACAGAGCAGATACTAGATCCTGGGGTGCTGAAGGATCGTTGCAGAGAGCACTGTTTGGAGACTGGGGTGCAGAAGGCCTGTTACAGAGAGCAGAGGTTGAAGACTGGGGTACAGAAGGCCTGTTACAGAGAGCAGAGTTTGGAGACTGGGGTGCAGAAGGACTGTTACAGAGAGCAGAGTTTTAAGAATGGGTTGCAGCAGAATCTTACAGAGAGCAGATTTTGGAGACTGAGGTGCAGAAGGACTTTTATAGAAAGTAGAGGTTGGAGACTTAGGAGTAGAAGGACTTTTGTAGAGAGCAGAGGTTGAAGACTGAGGCCCAGAAAAATTGTTACAAAGATCAGAGTGTGGAGAATGGGGTGCAGAAGGAGTTTAACAGAGAGCAGAGTTTGGACATTGGTGTGCAGAAAAACTGTTACCAAGAGAAGAGCTTGGAGAGTGGGGTGCAGTAGTACTGTTGCAGAGAGCAGAGTTTGGAGACTTATGTGCAGAAGGACTGTTACAAAGAGCAGCGGTTGGAAACTGGGGTGCAGAAGGACCATTGCAGAGAGCAGAAGTTGGAACCTGGGGAGAATAAGAATCGTTGCAGAGAGCAGATGTTGGACACTGGGGTGCAGAAGGACAGTTACAGAGAGCAGAGTTTTAAGAATGGGTTGCAAAAGAATCTTACAGAGAGCAGATTTTGGAGACTGAGGTGCAGAATGACTTTTACAGAGAGTAGAGGTTGGAGACTTGGGAGCAGTAGGAATGTTGTAGAGAGCAGAGTTTGGAGTCTGAGGTCCAGAATGATTGTTAAAGAGATCAGAGGGTGGAGACTGAGGTGCAAAAGGAGTGTTACAGAGAGCAGAGATTGGAGACTGGGGTGCAGCAGGACAGTTACAGAGAGCACAGGTTAAAGACTGGGGTGCAGAAGAACTGTAGCAGAGAGCAGAGGTTGGAGACTGGGGTGCAGGAGGACTGTTGCAGAGAGCAGTCGTTGGAGACTGAGATGCAGAAAGATCGTTGCAGAGAGCAGTGGTTTGAGACTGGGGTTTAGAAGGACTGTTGGAGAGAGAAGAGGTTGAAGACTGGGGTGCAGAAGGACTGCTACAGAGAGAAGAGGTTGGAGACTGGGGTGCAGAATAACTGATATGGAAAGTAGAGTTTGGAAACTGGGGTGCAGAAGGACCGTTACAGAAATCAGATGTTGGAGACTGCAGTACAGAAGAACTGTTACAGACAGCAGAGTTTGGAGCCTGGGGTGCAGAAGGACTGTTGCGGAGAACAGAGGTTGGAACCTGGGGTGCAGAAGGGCTGTCACAGAGAGAAGAGGTTGGAGACTGAGTTGCAGAAGGATTGTTACAGAGAGCAGAGGTTGAAAACTGAGGTGCAGAAAGATCGTTGCAGAGAGCACAGCTTGGTGACTGGGGTGCAGAAGGACTGTTGCAGAGAGCAGAGGTTGGAGACTGAGGTGCAGAAGGATCGTTGCAGAGAGCAGAGGTTGGAGACTGGGGTACAAAAGGCCTGTTACAGAGAGCAGAATTTGGAGACTGGGGTGCAGAAGACCTGTTACAGAGAGCAGAGGTTGGAGACTGGGGTGTAGAATGATTGTTACAGACAGCACAGTTTGGAGACTGGGGTGCAGAAGGATCGTTGCAGACAGCAGAGGTTTCAGACTGAGGCTTAGAAGGGCTTATACAGAGAGCAGAGTTTGGAATCTGAGGTTCAGAAGGACTGTTACAGAAAGCAGAGGTCGGCAATTCACGTGTAGAAGGACCATTACAGAGAGAAGAGGTTGGAGACTGCGGTACAGAAGGACTGTTACAGAGAGCAGAGTTTGGAGACTGGGGTGCAGAAGGACCGTTGCAGAGAGCAGATGTTGGACACTGGGGTGGAGAAGGACTGTTACAGAGAGAAGACGTTGGAGACTGAGGTGAAGAAGGATTGTTACATTGAGCAGAGGTGGAGACTGGGGGGAAGAAGGACCATTACAGAGAGCAAAGGTTGGAGACTGAGGTGCAGAAGAACTTTTTCAGAGCGCAGAGTTTGGATACTGGGGTGCAGAAGGACTGCTACAGAGAGCAGAGTTTGGAGACTGGGATGAAAAAGGATCTTCCAGAGAGCAGAGTCTGGAGACTGGTGTGCAGAAGGACTGTTGCAGAGAGCAGAGGTTGGAGACTGAGGTGCAGAAGGATCGTTGCAGAGAGAAGAGGTTGAAGACTGGGGTGGAGAAGGACTTTTACAGAGAGCAGAGGTTGGAGACTGAGGTGCAGAAGGATCTATTCAGAGAGTAGAGGTTGGAGACTGGGGTGCAGAAAGACCGTTACAGATTGCAGAGGTTTGATACTGAGGTGCAGAAGGACTTTTACAGAGAGGAGAAGTTGGAGACTGCGGTGTCAAAGGATTCTTATAAAGAGCAGAGAATGGAGACTGGTGTCCAGAGGGAGTGTTACAGGGAGTAGAGTTTTGAGATTGGGGTTCAGAAGAACTGTTACAGAGAGCAGAGTTTGGAGATGGGGTGCAGAAGGATCGTTACAGAGAGCAGAGGTTGGAGACTTAGGTTCAGAAGGATTTTACAGATAGCAGATTTTGGACACTGATGTGCAGAAGAACTGTTACAGAGAGCAGAGCTTGGAGTATGGGGTGCAAAAGGACTGTTGCAGAGAGAAGAGTTCGGAGACTGGGGTGCAGAAAGATCATGGCAGAGAGCAGAGGTTGGAGACTGAGGTGCAGAAGGATAGCTACAGAGAGCAGATTTTTGAGACCTGGGTGCAGTAGGATAGTTACAGAGAGCACAGGTTGGAGACTGGGATGCAGAAGGACTGTAGCAGAGAGCAGAGGTTGGAGACTTGGGTTAGAAGGACTGTTGCAGAGAGCAGACGTTGGAGGCTTGGATGCAGAAGGATCCTTGCAGAGAGCAGAGGTTGGAGACTGGGGTGTAGAAGGACTCTTGCAGAGAGCAGAGGTTGGAGACTGGGGTGCAGAAGGACTGTTGTAGAGAGCAGATGTTGGAGACTGAGGTGCAGAAGGACTGTTACATAGAGAAGAGGTTTTACACTGGGGTGCAGAATAACTGATACGGAAAGTAGAGTTTGTAGTCTAGGGTATAAAAGGACTGTTACAGAGAACAGATTTTGTAGCCTGGGGTGCAGAAGGACTGTTGCAGAGAACAGAAGTTGGAGACTGGTGTGCAGAAGGGCCGTTGCAGAGAGATGAGGTTGGAGACTGAGGTGCAGAAGGCCTGTTACAGAGAGCAGAGTTTAGACACTGGGTTGCAGAAGACCTGTTACAAAGAGCAGATGTTGGAGACTTGGGTGCAGAAGGATTGTTACAGATAGCACAGTTTGGAGACTGGGGTGTAGAAGGATCGATGCAGAGAGCAGAGATTTCAGACTGATTCTTAGAAGGACTCTTACAGAGTGGAGAGGTTGGAGTCTGAGGTCCAGATGGACTGTTATAGAAAGCGGAGGTTGGCAATTGGGGTGCAGATGGAATGTTACAAAGAGAAGAGGTTGGAGACTGCGATAAAAAAGGACTATTACAGAGAGAAGAGGTTGGAGACTGGGTAGAAGAAGAATCATTGCAGAGAGCAGATGTTGGAGACTGGGGTGCACAAGGACTGTTAGAGAGAGCAGAGGATGGAGACTGGGTGCAAAAGGACTGTTACAGAGAGCAGTGTTTGGAGAATGCATTGCAGAAGGATTTTACAGAGAGCAGAGGTTGGAGACTGAGGTGAAGAAGTACTTTTACAGAGTGTAGAGGGTGGAGACTGGGGTGCAGAGGGAGTGTTGCAGAGAGCATAGTTTGGATATTGGGGTGCAGAAGAACTGTTACTGAGAGCAGAGGTTGGAGACTGGGGTGCAGAAGGAGTGTTAAAGAGAGCAGAGTTTGGAAACTGAGGTGCAGAAGGACTATTACAGAGAGGAGAGGTTGGAGACTGGGGTGTCATGGTATTCTTACAGAGAGCAGAGGATGGAGACTGGGGTGCAGAAGGAGTGTTACAGAGAGCGAAGTTTGGAGATTGGGTTTCTGAAGAACTGTTACAGAGAGCAGAGGTTGGAGACTGTGGTGCAGAAGGCTTGTTAAAGAGAGCAGAATTTGGAGATGAGGTGCAGAAGGATAGTTACAGAGAGCAGAGGTTGGAGACTGAGGTGCAGAAGGATTTTACAGAGAGCAGATTTTGGACACGGATGTGCAGAAGGACTGTTACAGAGAGCACATGTTTGAGACTGGGGTGCAGAAGGACTGTTGCAGAGAGCAGAGGTTGGAGACTGGGGTGCAGAAGGATCCTTGAAAAGAGCAGAGCTGAAGACTGAGGTGCACAAGAATCACAACAGAGAGCAGAGTTAGGAGACCGGGGTGCAGTAGGATAGTTACAGAGAGCACAGGTTGGAGACTGGGGTGCAGAAGGACTGTTGCAGAGAGCAGAGGTTTGAGACTAGGGTGCAGAAGGACTGTAGCAGAAAGCAGAGTTTGGAGACTGGGATGTAGAAGGACTGTTGCAGAGAGCAGACATTGGAGACTGCGATGCAGAAGGATCGTTGCAGAGAACAGAGCTTGGAGACTGGGGTGTAAAAGGACTTTTGCAGATAGCAGGGGTTGGAGATAGGGGTGCAGAAGGACTGTTACACAGAGCAGAGGTTGGAGACTGAGTTGCAGAAGGACTGTTACAGAGAGCAGAGGTTTTAGACTGGGGTGCAGAATAACTGATATGGAAAGTTGAGTTTGTAGACTGGGGTGCAGAAGGACTGTTGCAGAGAACAGAGGTTGGAAACTGGGGTGCAGAATGGCCGTTGAAGAGTAATGAGGTTGGAGTCTGAGGTGCAGAATGACTGATACAGAGAGCATAGTTTAGAGAACGGGGTGCAGAAGGATCTTACAGAGAGCAGAGGTTGAATACTGGGGTGCAGAAGGACTGTTGCAGAGACCAGAGTTTAGACACTGGGTTGTAGAAGACTGTTACAGAGAGCAGATGTTGGAGACTGTAGTGCAGAAGAATTGCTGCAGAGAGAAGAATTTGGAGCCTGGGGTGCAGAAGGACTGTTACAGAGAGCAGAGTTTAGAGACTGGGTTGCAGAAGACCTGTTACAGAGAGCAGATGTTGGAGACTGGGGTGCAGAAGGATTGTTACAGATAGCACAGTTTGGAGACTGGGGTGTAGAAGGATCAATGCAGAGAGAAGAGGTTTCAGACTGAGGATTAGAAGGACTGTTACAGAGAGTAGAGGTTGGAGTCTGAGATGCAGAAGGACTGTTACAGAAATCAGAGGTTGGCAATCGGTGTCCAGAAGGACCCTAAAGAGAGAAGAGGTTGGAGACTGCGGTACAGAAGGACTGTTACAGAGAGCAGAGTTTGGAGACTGGAGTGCAGAAGGACCCTTGCAGTGAGGAGATGTTGGAGACTGGGATGCAGAACGACTGTTAGAGAGAGCAGAGTTTGGAGACTGAGGTGCAGAAGGATCGTTTCAGAGAGTAGATTTTGGAGACTGGGGTGCAGAAGGACCGTTACAGATTGCAGAGGTTGGAGACTGAGGTGCAGAAAGACTTTTACACAGAAGAGAGGTTGGAGACAGGGATGCCAAAGGATTCTTACAGACAGCAGTGGATGGAGACTGAGGTGCAGAAGGAGTGTTACAGAGAGCAGAGTTTGGAGATTGGGAATCAGAAGAACTGTTACAGAGAGTAGAGGTTGGAGACTGTGGTGCAGAAGGCCTGTTACAGAGAGCAGAGTTTGGCAATGAGGTGCAGAAGGATCGTTACAGATAGCAGATGTTGAACACTGATGTGCAGAAGGACTGTTACAGAGAGCAGAGGTTAGAGACTGGGATGCAGAAAAATCTTTGCCTTTAGCAGAAGTTGGAGACTGAGGTGCAGAAGGATCGCTAGAGAGAGCAGATTTTTTTTAGACCAGGGTGCACTAGGATAGTTACAGAGAGCACAGGTTGGAGACTGGTTTGCAGAAGAAATATTGCAGAGAGCAGAGTTTTGAGACGGGGGTACAGAAGGACTTTAGCAGAGAGCAGAGGTTGGAGACTATGGTGTAGAAGGACTGTTGCAGAGAGAAGACGTTGGAGACTGGGATGCAGAAGGATCCTTGCAGAGAGCAGATGTTGGAGACTGGCGTATAGAAGGACTTTTGCAGAGAGCAGAGGTTGGAGACTGGGGTGCACAAGGACTGATACAGAGAGCAGAGGTTTTAGACTGGGGTGCACAAGGACTGATACGAAAAGTAGAGTTTGGAGACTAGGGTGCAGGAGGACTGTTACAGAGAACAGAGTTTGTAGCCTGGGGTGAAGAAGGACAGCTGCAGAGAACAGAGGATGGAGACTGGGGTGCAGAAGGACTGTTACAGAGAACAGAGTTTGTAGCCTGGGGTGAAGAAGGACAGCTGCAGAGAACAGAGGATGGAGACTGGGGTGCAGAAGGACTGTTACAGAGAACAGAGTTTGTAGCCTGGGGTGCAGAAGGACAGCTGCAGTGAACACAGGTTGGATACTGGGGTGCAGAAGGGCTGTTGCAGAGAGATGAGGTTGGAGACTGAGGTGCAGAATGACTGTTACAGAGAGCAAAGTTTGGAGAACGGCGTGCAGAAGGATCTTACAGAGACCAGATGTTGGAGACTGGGATGCAGAATGATCGTTGCAGAGAGCAGAGGTTGGAGACTTGGGTGTAGAAGGACTTTTGCAGAGAGCAGAGGTTGGAAACTGGGGTGCAGAAGGCCTGTTACAGAGAGAAGAGTTTGGAGACTGAGTTGCAGAAGACCTGTTACGGAGAGCAGATGTTGGAGACTGGGGTGCAGAAGAATTTTTATAGATAGCAAGTTTTGGAAACTGGGGTTAAGAAGGATTGTTGCAGAGAGCAGAGGTTTCACACTGAGGCTTACAAGGACTGTTACAGAGAGCAGAGGTTGGACTCTGAGGTGCAGAAGAACTGTTTCAGAAGGCAAAGGTTGGCAATTGGTGTGAAGAAGGACCGTTATAGAGAGAAGAGTTCGGAGACTGCAGTAAAGAAAGACTGTTACAGAGAGCAGAGTTTGGAGTCTGGGTGCAGAAGGACCCTTGCAGAGAGCAGATGTCGAAGACTGGAATGCAGAAGGACTGTTACAGAGAGCAGACGTTGGAGACAGAGGTGCAGAAAGATTGTTACAGAGAGCAGAAATTTGAGACTGGGTGCAGAAGGACTATTACAGAGAGCAAAAAATGAAGACTGTGGTGCACAAGGACTATTACAGAGAGCAGAGGTTGGAGACTGAGGTGCAGAAGGTTCGTTGCAGAGAGAAGTGTTTGGAGACTGGTGTGCAGAAGGACTCTTACAGAAAACAGAGGTTGGAAATTGGGGAGTAGATGGATTGTTACAAAGAGAAGTGGTTGGAGACTGTGATACAAAAGGACTTTTACAGAGAGCAGAGTTTGGAGACTGGTGTGCAGAAGGATTGTTGCAGAGAGCAGAGGTTGGAAACTAAGGTGCAGAAGGATTGTTACACAGAGCAGAGTTTGGTTACTGGGGTGTAAAAGGACTGCTGCAGAGAGCAAAGGTTGGAGACTGAGGTGCAAAAGGACTGATACAGAGAGCATATTTTGGAGACTGTGGTGCAGAAGTACTGTAGCAGAGAGCAGAGTTTGGAGACTGGGGTGCAGAAGGACTGTTGCAGAGAGCAGAGGTTGTAGACTGGGGTGCAAAAGGACTGTTACAGAGAGCAGAGATTGGTGACTGGGTTGCAGTAGGATCGTTGAAGAGAGCACAGTTGGAGACTGGGGTGCAGAAGGCCTGTTAAAAGAGCAGAGCTTGAAGACTGGGGTGCAGAAGGCCTGTTACAGAGAGCAGAGTGTTGAGACTAGGGTGCAGAAGGACTGTTACAGGTAGCACAATTTCGAGACTGGGTTGCAGAAGGATCTCACAGAGAGAATTTTTTAGACTGAGGTTCAGAAGGACTGTTACAGAGAGCAAAGACTGTAAACTCGGGTGCAGAAGGATGTTTGCAGAGAGCTGTGTTTTCAGACTGAGGTGCAGAAGGACTGTTTCAGAGAGCAGATGTTGGATCCTGGGGTGCAGAATGACTGTTACAGAGAGCAGAGTTTGGAGACTGGGTTGCAGAAGGATTGTTGAAGAGAGCACAGTTGGAGACTGGGGTGCAGAAGGCCTGTTAAAAAGAGCAGAGGTTGAAGACTGGGGTGCAGAAGGCCTGTTACAGAGAGCAGAGTTTGTAGACTGGGGTGAAGAGGACTGGAACAGTGAGCAGCGTTTGGAGTATGGGTTGCAGAAGGATCTTACAGAGAGCAGAGGTTGGAGACTGAGGTGCAGAAGGACTTTTACAGAGAGTAGAGGGTGGAGACTGGTGTGCAGAAGGACTATTTCAGAGAGCAGAGTTTTGAGACTGAGGTGCAGAAGGACTGTTAAAGACAGCAGAGTTTGGAAACTGGAGTGTAGAAGGAACGTTGCAGAGAGCAGAAGTTGGAGCCTGGGGAGAAGAAGGATCGTTGCAGAGAGCAGATTTTAAAAACTGGGATGCACAAGGACTATCAATGAGAGCAGAGGTTGGAGACTGAGGTGCAGAAAGATCATTTCTGAGAGCAGAGGTTTGAGACTGGTGTGCAGAAGGACAGTTACAGATTGCAGAACTTGGAGCCTGAGGTGCAGAAGGACTTTTACAGAGAGGAGATATTGGAGACTGGGGTGCAAAAGGATTCTTACAGAGAGCAGAGGATGGAGACTGGGGTGCAGAAGGGTCGTTGCAGAGAGCAGAGGTTGAAAACTGAGGTGCAGAAGGATTGTTGCAGAGAGCAGAGTCTGGAGACTGGGGTCAGAAGGACAGTTACGGAGACCACAGGTTGGAGACTGGGGTGCAGAAGGCCTGTTACAGAGAGCAGATGTTGGAGACTGAGGTGCAGAAGGACTGTTATAGAGAGCAGAGGTTGGAAACTGAGGTGCAGATGGATCGTTGCAGAGAGCAGAGGTTGGAGACTCAGGTGCAGAAGGATCGTTACAGAGAGCAGAGGTTGTAGACTGGGGTGCAGAATGACAGTTACAGAGAGAACAGTTTGGAGATCTGTGTGTAGAAGAAATGTTGCAGAGAGCAGGGGTTGGAGACTGGGGTGCAGAAGGACCGTTACAGAGAGCAGAGGTTAAAGACTGCAGTACAGAAGGACTGTTACAAAGAGTACAGGTTGGAGACCGGGGTGCAGAAGGACTGTTGCAGAGAACAGAGTTTGGAGACTGCCGTGCAGAGGAATCTTACAAAGAGTAGAGTTTGGAGATTGGGTTGCAGTAGGACTGTTACAGAAAGCAGAGGTTGGCAATTGGTGAGCAGAAGGACCATTACAAAGAGAAGAGGTTGGAGACTGCGATACAAAAGGACTGTTATAGAGAGCAGAGTTTGGAGAATGAGCAGAAGAAGGATCATTGCAGAGAGAAGATGTTTGAGACTGGGTTGCAGAAGTTCCATTACAGAGAGCAGAGGTTGGAGATTGAGATACAGAAGGACTTTTACAGAGAGCAGCGGTTGGAGACTGGGGTGCATATGGATTCTTACAGAGAGCAGAGGATGTAGACTGGGGTGCAAAAGGAGTGTTACAGAGAGCAGAGTTTGGAGATTGTGGTGCAGAAGAACTGTACAGAGAGCCGAGGTTGGAAACTGGGGTGCAGAAGGATTGTTAAAGAGAGAAAAGTTTGGAGACTTGGGTGCAGAGGAACTGTTACAGAGAGCAGAGGTTCGAGACTGGGGTGCAGAAGAACTGTTACAGAGAGCAGAGTCTGGAGACTGGGGTGCAGAAGGCCTGTTACAGAGGGCAGATGTTGGAGACTGAGTTGCAGAAGGACTGTTATAGAGAGCAGAGGTTGGAGACTGAGGTACAGGAAGATTTGTACAGAGAGCAGAGGTTGGAGACTGAGGTGCAGGAGGACTGTTACAGAGAGCAGATTTTGGAGACTAGGGTGCAGAAGGATCGTTCCAGAGAGTAGAGGTTTGAAACTGAGGTGCAGAAGGATTGTTGCAAAGAGCAAAGGTTGGAGACTGAGGTGCAGAAGGATCTTTACAGAGAGCAGAGGTTGGAGACTGGGTAGAAGAAGGATCATTGTAGAGAGCAGATGTTGGAGACTGGGGTGCAGAAAGACTGATACAGAGAGTAGAGGTTGGAGACTGGGGTGCAGAAGAACCGTTACAGATTTCAGAGGTTGGATACTGAGGTGCAGAAGGACTTTTACAGAGAGGAGCGGTTGGAGACAGGGGTGTGAAAGGATTCTTACAGAGAGCAGAGGTTGGAGACTGGGGTGCAGAAGGAGTGTTACCGAGAGCAGAGTTTGGAGATTGGGGTTCAGAAGAATTGTTACAGAAAGCAGAGGTTGGAGACTGTGGTGCAGAAGGCCTGTTACAGAGAGCAGAATTTGGACATGAGGTGCAGAAGGATCGTTACAGAGAGCAGAGGTTTGACACTGATGTGCAGAAGGACTGTTACAGAGAGCACAAGTTGGAGACTGTTGTGCAGAAGAAATGTTGCAGAGAGCAGAGTTTGGAGACTGAGGTGCAGAAAGACTGATACAGAGATCAGAGTTTGGAGACTGGGGTGCAGAAGAACCGTTACAGATTGCAGAGGTTGGATACTGAGGTGCAGAAGGACTTTTACAGAGAGGAGCGGTTGGAGACAGGGGTGTTAAAGGATTCTTACAAAGAGCAGAGGATAGAGACTAGGGTACAGAAGGAGTGTTACCGAGAGCAGAGCTTGGAGATTGGGGTTCAGAAGAACTGTTACAGAAAGCAGAGTTTGGAGACTGTGGTGCAGAAGGCCTGTTACAGAGAGCAGAGTTTGGACATGAGGTGCAGAAGGATCGTTACAGAGAGCAGAGGTTTGACATTGATGTGCAGAAGGACTGTTACAGAGAGCAGAGCTTGGAGACTGGGCTGCAGAAGGACTGTTGCAGAGAGCGGAGGTTGGAGACTGGGATGCAGAAGGATCATTGCAGAGAGCAGAGGTTGGAGACTGAGGTGCAGAAGGATCGCTACAGAGAGCAGAGTTTGAAGACCAGGGTAAAGTAGGATAGTTTCAGAGAGCACAGGTTGGAGACTGGGGTGCAGAAGAAATGTTGCAGAGAGCAGAGGTTGGAGAATGGGGTGCAGAAGGACTGTAGCAGAGAGCAGAGTTTGGAGACTGGGGTGTAGAAGGACTGTTGCAGAGAGCAGAAGTTGGAGACAGGGATGCTGAAGGATTGTTGCAGAGAGCAGATATTGGATACTGCGGTATAATAAGATGTTTGCAGAGAGCAGAGGTTGGAGACTGGGGTGCAGAAGAACTGTTGCAGAGAGAAGAGTTTGGAAACTGAGGTGCAGAAGGACTGTTACAGAGAGCAGAGGTTTTAGACTGGGGTTCAGAATAACTGATACGGAAAGTAGAGTTTGGAGACTGGGGTGGAGAAGGACTGTTACAGAGAGCAGAGTTTGTAGCCTGCTGTGCAGAAGGACAGCTACAGAGAACAGAGGTTGGATACTAAGGTGCACAAGGGCCGGTGAAGAGAGATGAGGTTGGAGACTGAGGTTCAGAATGACTGTTACAGAGAGCAAAGTTTGGAGAACGGGGTGCAGAAGGATCTTAAAGAGAGCAGACGTTGCAGACTGGTATGAAGAAGGATCGTTGCAGAGAGCAGAGGTTGGAGACTGGGGTGCAGAAAACCTGTTACAGAGAGCAGATGTTGGAGACTGGGGTGCAGAAGGATTGTTACAAATAGCACAGTTTGGAGACTGTTGTTTAGAAAGATTGTTGCAGAGAGCAGAAGTTTCAGAGTGAGGCTTAGAAGGACTGTTACAGTAAGCAGAGGTTGGAAATTTGGGTGTGAAGGACCGTTCTAGAGAGAAGAGGTTGGAGACTGCCGTACAGAAGGACTGTTAGAGAGAGCAGTGTTTGTAGACTGGGGTGCAGAAAGACCGTTGCAGAGAGCAGATTTGGGAGACTGAGGTTCAGAAGGATTGTTACAGAGAGCGGAGATTGGAGACTGGGGTGCAGAAGGACAATTACAGAGAGCAAAGGATGGAGACTGAGGTGCAGAAAGACTTTTACAGAGAGCAGAGGTTGGAGACTGAGGTGTAGAAAAATCATTGCAGAGAGAAGAGTTTGGAGACTGGGGTGCAGAAGGACTGTTACAGAAAGCAGAGGTTGGAAATTGGGGAGCAGATGGACCGTTACAAAGAGAAGAGGTTGGAGACTGCGATACAAAAGGACTTTTACAGTGAGCAGAGTTTAGAGACTGGGTAGAAGAAAAATCGTTGCAGAGAGCAGATGTTGGAGACTGGGGTGCAGAAGGACTGTTACAGAGAGCACAGGTTGGAGACTGGGGTGCAGTAGAAATGTTGCAGACAGCAGAGTTTGGAGACTTGGGTGCATAAGGACTATTGCAGAGAGCAGAGTTTTGAGACTGTGGTGCAGAAGGACTGATACAGAGATCAGAGGTTGGAGACTGGGGTGCAGAAGGATCGCTGCAGAGAGCCGAGGTTGGAAACTAAGGTGCAGAAGGATCGTTACACGGAGCAGATTTTGGTTACTGGGTGTAAAAGGACTGCTGCAGAGAGCAGAGATTGGAGACTGGGTGCAGAAGAACTATTAAATAGAGCAGAGGTTGGAGACTGAGGTGCAGAAAGATAATTTCTGAGTGCAGAGGTTTGAGACTGGGGTGCAGAAGGACTGTTACAGATTGCTGAACTTGGAGACTTAAGTGCAGAAGGACTTTTACAGAGAGGAGATGTTGGAGACTGGGGTGCAAAAGGATTCTTACAGAGAGCAGAGGATGGAGACTGGGGTGCAGAAGGATCGTTCCAGAGAGCAGAGGTTGGAGATGAGGTGCAGAAGGATCGCTACAGAGAGCAGAGGTTGGAGACTGAGGTGCAGAAGGATCGTTGCACAGAGCAGAGGTTTGAGACTGGGGTCAGAAAGACCGTTACAGAGAGCACAGTTTGGAGTCTGGGTGGCAGAAGAAATGTTGCAGTGAGCAGATATTGGAGACTGCGATACAAAAGTACTGTTACAAAGAGCAGAGGGTGGAGACTGGGGTGCAGAAGGAATGTCACCTAGAGCAGAGTTTGGAAACTGGGGTGAAGAAGGATGTTACAGAGAGCAGAGGCTGGAGACTGGGGTCAGAAGGACTGTTGCAGAGAGCAGACGTTGGAGACTGGGGTGCAGAAGGATCGTTGCAGAGAGCAAAGGTTAGAGACTGAGGTGCAGAAGGATCGCTACAGAGAGCAGAGTTTGGAGACCGGGATGCAGTAGGATAGTTACAGAGAGCACAGGTTGGAGACTGGGGTGCAGAAGAAATGTTGAAGAGAGCAGAGGTTGGAGACTGGGGTGCAGAAGGACTGTAGCAGAGAGCAGAAGTTGGAGACTGGGGTGTAGAAGGACTGTTGCAGAGAGCAGACGTTGGAGACTGGGATGCAGAAGGATCGTTGCAGAGAGCAGATGTTGGAGACTGGTGTGTAGAAGGACTTTTGCACAGAACAGAGGATGGAGACTGGGGTTCAGAAGGACTGTTGCGGAGCTCAGAGTTTGGAGACTGACGTGCAGAAAGACTGTTAAAGAGAGCAGAGGTTTTAGACCTGGGTGCAGAATAACTGATATGGAAAGTAGAGTTTGGAGACTGAGGTGTGGAAAGACTGTTACAGAGAGCAGAGTTTGTAGCCTGGGGTGCAGAAGGACTGCTGCAGAGAACAGAGGTTAAATACTGGGGTGCAGAAGGGCCGTTTCAGAGAGACCAGTTTGGAGACTGAGGTGCAGATTGGCTGTTACAGAGAGCAAACTTTTGAGAACGGGGTGCAGAAGGATCTTACAGAGAGCAGAGGTTGGAGACTGGGGGGCAGAAGAACTGTTGCAGAGAGCAGAGATTGGAGACTGAGGTGCAGAAGAATCATTGCAGAGAGAAGAGTTTGGAGACTGGGGTGCAGAAGGCCTGTTACAGAGAGCAGACATTGGAGACTGAGTTGCAGAAGACCTGTTACAGAGAGCAGATGTTTGAGACTGAGGTGCAGAAGGACGTTTACAGAGAGCAGAGGTTGGAGACTGGAGTACAGAAGAACTGATACAAAAAGCAGACATTGGAGACTGTGGTGCAGAAGGACTGTTGCAGAGAACAAAGTTATGAGACTGGGGTGCAGAAGGACCGAAACAGAGAGCTGAGGTTGGAGATTTATGTGCCTAAGTTTGTTACAGAGAGCAGAGGTTGGATACTGGGGTGCATATGGACTGTTACAGAGAGCAGAGGTTGGAGACTGAGGTGCAGAAGAATTTTACAGAGAGCACAGGTTGGAGACTGGGGTGCAGAATAACTGTTGCAGAGAGTAGAGGTTGGCAACTGAGGTGCAGAAAGACCGATTTAGAGAGAAGAGGTTGGAGACTGAGTGCAGAAGGCCTGTTACAAAGAGCAGAGTTTGGAAATTGGAGTGCAGAGGGCGTTTTGCAGAGAGTAGAGGTTGGAGACTGGGGTGCAGAAGGACTGTTACAGATAGCACAGTTCAGAGACTGGGGTACAGAAGGATCTTTGTAGAGAGAAGAGGTTTCAGACTGAGGTGCACATGGACTGTTACAGAGAGCATAAGTTGGAGTCTGAGGTGCAGAAGAACTATTATAGAAAGAAGAGGTTGGCAATTGGGGTGCAGAAGGACTGTTACAGAAAGAAGAGGTTTGAGACTGCGCTACAGAAGGACTGTTACAGAGAGCAGAGTTTGGAGACTGGGGTGCAGAAGGACCATTTCAGAGAGCAGAGGTTGGAGACTGGGGTGCAGAATGATTGTTGCAGAGAGCAGAGTTTTCAGACTGAGGTGCAGAAGGACTGTTGCAGAGAGCAGATATTCGAGACTGGGGTGCAGAAGGAGTGTTTCAGAGAGCAAAATTTGGAGACTGGGGTGGAGAAGGATTGTTGCAGGGAGCAAAGGTTGGAGACTGGGGTGGAGAAGGACTGTTATAGAGAGCAGAGGTTTTGGACTGGGGTGCAGAAGGCCTGGTACAGAGAGCAGAGCTTTGACACTGTGGTGCAGAATGATTGCTGATAGCTTGTGAGCCTCCTTCTGGACACCTTCTTTTCCGCACAGTCCATCAGTCCCTCTCTCCTCACCCTGCTCTCTTTTGGCTTTATGAGCACCTGTGACTTCCACAGTAACTCTAAGCCATGACTCCCAGGCTTATCTCCTGGGAACCTGTCCTGCTGCCTCCTGGAATCTCCTTGGGGAGACCCCGCAGGTACCCAGACTCCAGGCCCAACTTCCTTCCCTCCTTTCCTCTCCCCAGACATGCTCCTTCTCATTTTTTTATGTTTTAATGAGTGATCCCACTTCCACTCAGCTACCCCACAGACCAGGTGCCCTCTTGTGTCCTCGTCACCAGGACTTTAAAGTGCTCCACCCAGGGCTCTTCTTCAAGCTCCAAATGTCATATCTTCAGTTACCAGATATTTCCTTTTAATCTTGTTTTGGCACCCGATTACTCTCCCTGACTACATGAAGGTATTCTAACCAAAGCACATGGACTGTAGAATCTATTATGGCTTAGAAATAAGGTATCCTCCCACCAAAAGCTCAGGGTCAGCCACAGTAGCAGTGTTCAGAGGTGAAATGATTAGACTGTGAGACTTGTGACCTAATCTGTGGATCCATCTATTTTGTGGGTTAATTATCTGAAAGGCCCACTGTACTGAGAGGAGTGTGGGCAGGTGGAGTGTGGCCGGGGCCATGCCCTGAGGAATCACATCTTGTCCCCTGCGAACTGTCTCCTCCCGTCCCCTCCCCCGCCCCTACCTTCTGGCTGCCATGAGCTAGGGACTCTTCCCCCCTTGTTCCCTTCCACCTCGGCGTCCCACCTCATCTCAGGCCGGCAGCAATGGATCAGCTGGCCCCAGACCAAACCTCCAAGCCAGGAGGCCAGAGTGCATCTTTCCCTCCGAGTTGTTCTTGTCAGGCCTGTGGTAACTGTGGCCACCGTGGACTGACCCAGAGAGTAGGTGTTATGAGTGGATTGGACCCACAACCGTTTCCTAAATCCACAGATTCTGTCATTTTCAGAGCTCAAGCCATTTCCTTCTGGATGACCTGTTTCCAGCCTACCCTCACCTAGAATGTGGTCTACTAGTGATTATTGAGATTCTCCAGCCGTCCTGGTCCTGCCCATTTGCACACCACAGCTAGCTCCTAGGCAGCCAGACCCATGGACCTCCTGCTGCCCACTGAGGAGAAAAGAGAGATTTTCTGAGGACCCTGTTAGAAGTCCACTCTTATTTTTTTTAAAGACCACACTCAGAGGGCAGGTTTCAGGCAGTCCTTCACATGTGTCTTTGAGAAATCAGACTCACAATGATTTTTGTGATTCTCTCCCAGGCTCCAATAACCACTGCTCTACTCCCTACTTCTCTGAGATCAACATTTTAGCTTCCACTAAGAAGTTAAAAACTGCTATTTCTCTTTATGTGTCTGGCTTATTTCACTTAATATAATGTCTCCCATGAGCTAGGTTTAAATAGAAACTGCACAACAAATTCTTTTATGTCAGATTTAAATTTTATTCTGAAGAGATAATTGGAAATGGACACATATGTTTATGTAGGAAAATGTTCATTAAAATATTTAGAGGACTGGAGATGATCTGAATGTTTAGCCAAAGGGGAGAGATTAAGTTTATTTAAGAGAGATGTAAGTTTATTGATCATCTCCATAGATGCATAAAAAGCATTTAACAAAATATAGCACCCCTACCTGTCAAAACAGTAGAAACACTAGGGACAGAAGGAACTTTGTAAAAGCATTGTAAAAGCTATCTATGCTAAACCCAAGGCAGCATCATTCTAAGTGGAGAAAGGTTGAAAGCATTCACTCTAAGAACTGGAAGAAGACAGGGTGCCCCCTCTTTCACCACTTCTATTCAACTTCATCCTTGAAATTGCCAGAGCCATTGGACAAAAGAAAGAAATTAAAGGTATACAAATAGGTCAAGAAGAATTCAAATCTCACTCTTTGCTGATAGGATCATGTCATCTTCTTAAATTTTTTTATTAGAGCATAATAGTTATACATAGAAGTTGGGTTGATTTGGAAAAGATTCTATGTGCATGGAATCTGATTTACTCCATTCAGTCCCCACCCCCCATCTCCCTCCCCTTCCCGCCCCCATTCTCCTTTCTCTACTGATCTATCTTTGGGTAAATTATCTGTTAATTTCTGACTGGTGCTTTCTACATATACATACAGGTGCAGTCCCCTGTGGTAGACTTCCATGTGAACATAACATGATCTGCGTAAAGACCTTTCACATTTTCTCCCTTCCCAAACCTCTCCGCCCTCTCATTCTCCTTCTACTCCACTGATCTTCCCTGTATATTTAAGATAGCCAGTCCAACCCCACTTCATCAACTTCTTTCCTCTATTTTACTCTGGCCCTAATAATTTCAGCATTGTACAGGAATAGTTATCTTCTGCCTTTCCGAACACAGAGATCAATATTGATGTAAAATGAGAAAAACTCTACATTGGAAAACACTGAAAGCAACACCGACTGCTTCTGCAGATGATGACTCTGCTTTGTAAATTTTTTTCTTAACATTTGCAATGAAAATGAACTTCTCCAAAAATCCTATGTTTACATAAAAAGACAACAGGAGACAGAGATTACTGAGGCAGTGAGAAATGACTTTACACCATGATGAGGTCGAATGGCTTTCTGTTGGCTTCTAGCATTTCTCTGGTTACTCCCACCCACCATCACCCCTGCAAATGTGTGCGGCTCCATGGGTCTGATTCCCTGAGACCAGTCCCACAGGTTATCAGTCTCCAGGCTGCTTTTCATTCGATATTATTTGCCATGTTGCTGCAGATTAACAAGCCTGTTTGGGGTGCTCTCAGTCCATTCTCATCATGGTCTCTTTTTCTCTGTTTTGTAGCTATGACAACATTGGAAATGAGCAATCAATCATTTGTCACTGAATTCATCTTCTTGGGATTTTCCAACCACTCCAACCTACAGGGCTGGTTCTTCCTGCTCTTTCTGGTCATTTACCTTACCACTCTCCTGGGAAACATGCTCATAATAGTGGCCACCAGGGTCAGTCCTGCTCTCCACACTCGAATGTACTTTTTTCTCAGCAATTTGAGCTTTTTGGACGTCTGCTAAACATCCACCACCCTCCCAGTACTGCTGGTGAACTTCTTCTGGGAGAAGAAGGCCATTTCTTATGAGGGCTGCCTTTCCCAGATCTTCTTCTTGGTGACAAGTGCTGGCACAGAAGGCGTCTTACTGGCTTTGTGGCCAGTATAACTGCTGTGTGGCCACCTGCCGTCCTCCTCAGTACCCAGTCATTATGAGTGTGAAGGTCTCTGTTGGCCTGGTGACTGGGTCCTGGCTGTGTGGGCTGGTGAATTTTGTCATACACACGGTGCTGGCCATCAAACTCACTCTGTGTGGGCCCCACCAGATCAGCCACTTTCTCTTTGACACCCCATTGCTCCTGAAGCTCTCCTGCTCAGACACCTCTGTCAACGATTCTGCGCTCCACGTGGTCAGTGCCACCATTAGCCTGAGCCCCTGCCTCTTCATTGATGGCTCCTATGCACTCATCATGGCGGCCATCCTGGGGATTCCCTCTGCCCAGGGCAGGAGGAAGGCCTTCTCCACCTGTGCAGCCCCCCTCACTGTCATGGTGGTCTTCTATGGAACAGCCAACTTCCACTATGACAGGAACAGAGAAGACTGGACACGGACACCTTGGGCTCTGTGCTCTTCTGTGTGGTGACCCCCATGTTGAAGCCCATCATTCACAGCCTGAGAAGCAAAGAGGTCCAGAGTGCCCTGGGGAAGCTGGCTGGGAGACAGACTGTATAGTGAGATTAGAACTAGATGAGGTTTCACTCTAGGAAATGTCTTAGTTGTAGAAATATGTGAACTCTTCAGCAGCAATTACAAGAGCGCTCTCTCTGTACACAGTGTCTCATGACCACTGTGGTGCCCCTCCAACCAGGGGAAGCACACTGTGCTAAGTATGTGACACATTGTGACCTCACCTGGGTTCTCTAATCCACAGGTATTTCAGAATATTTTTATTAATTTTCTCTCCAAAAAAAAGCCCATACTCAAAGCAGTCAATCTCCTTTCCCCCAATATTGCAGCTTTAGCCAACACTAGTGAATGTGAAGTGCTATGTGCAATGTGACTTTGACTTGCATTTTCCTAATGGATCTTGATTCTAAGTTTTAAATAAACACCATTTCTGTGTTTCTCCTTCACATGTGGAAAGACCCATGTATACACTCGAATTTCTGTTGATATTTTTAATGAAGTAATACCATATATGCCTTTTGGATCTGACTCCTTTCACTTAGGATGTTTGCAATTATCAGTTATATTGTAGCTTGTATTAGTATTTTAGTTTATTCCTCCTTATTGTGACTGATTTCCATCTTATGAAAATGCTACATTTTTTTGTTCATTTCCCACTGGATAGTAATTTTTACTTTGTGTCTGTGTGGGTGTCTTACTGCAGATTGAACCCGGAGCCTCCTGCACACTAAACAATGTTCTACCACTAAGCCAAAGCCCAAACCTTTTAAAAATTTTGCCTAGGTTGTCCCTGAATTTGTGATCCTCCTGCCTCAGCTTCTTCAGTAGCTAGATTACAGACCTGCCTGTTCATTTTCACTTTTTGACTAATATGAATAAGATTCATATATATAATATGAACATTATATATAATATGAACATTATATGAAAATTCATGTACAAATCATTGGTGGACAACTTTTTTATTTATCTTGAATTTGTAAGTAGGAGTGGAAGAGGTGGATTGTTAACTCCATATTTAACTTTCTGAAGAAGTTCCAGATCATTTTCAGACCAGTGGAACCAGCTTACCTTATTATTAAGAGTGGTGAATAAAGCTTCTGATTTTCTCACTCCCTTAACAACACATCATTATCATTCCTTTTATTGTGACGACCCTGGAATGTGTGAAGTGCTTCATCAAATGTGCTTTAGCTTTGCCTTTCCCTTATGGCTAATCATTCTAAGATCTATTAGGTGTACTGTTAATGTGTCTCTCCTAAGCATGAGGAAAACCCCAATGTATTATGGGAAATTTTAAGTTTTAGAGACTTACCTCTTTCTCTAATACTTTTATTTTTATTTTTGTGCAGTAAAATACTACAAGACTTTCAAGTTTGTTGTCTTTTCTCCATCTGTGCCCGAAAAAGCTGTTTGATGACTCTTTTTTTTTCTCCTACTTTTAAACTCCATAGAAAACAATTTCTTCACCAGGTCATGAGCATCAGCAGGATCATAAAATTAAGGGGCATGAAGTCATAAAGGGTTTGGTAAGGGATCAGCCCTTAGCAGGAGTGGATCAGATGAAGATAATGGGGATGCTTTTAATATTGTGGCTTCTAATATCTGTCCATCTGGCAAAGTATGTAACATGAAGGAAAAATTTCATATGCCATGTGAAATCCATCTCAATAAGTGTACACCCACCCTGACCCCTTCTCTCCCTAGCGGGAAGAGAAGGCAGTCTTGAGGTTTCAGCCACCCACAACTTCTTAGCAGAAATCTCACTCTGAACTTCGCTCACCCACATCCCAGAAGAGAGAGGACGCTGATCTTCTCGCTGCATGCTGGGAACAGGTGATTGCCAAGACATTATTGAATCCAACAGCGAATTAACTACTCTCCATTGTTGCAGTTGAACTCAAGCTGTTGCCCTTGAATTGTGTTTGCACACTGAGGAGTCCCAGAGCACCTACAGAGGAAATGCTCAATGCATATTCCCAAAAGGTCGGCCCCAGACCTCTATAAACGTCCATCACAGGAAAATGAATTGTGAGAGATCAGAGGATTTTGAACTTTCATGAGGCCACAGATATGCGACAGGCAACTCTCAGAATAACAGGTCCGTTTTGTGGTGAATGGAGACCAACAGCCAGTTTTACCAAGAGCTTTCTTTGCAGCCCAGGTGCTAGTATGGAGAACAGCAAGGGCCACACCAAAACCAGAAATCTACGTCTCTCTGTGAGAGTTGCTGGTAAGTAGTTTATTTACCATCACAATTTTCAATAACACTATCCCAGAATCAGGATATACCTACACCTTAAAAACATATTACAGAATATTGTACATATTTTCATTACCATTTTGATGGCATTTATGTAATGACCTATCGTAGCACCTTTTCTATGTGTGTCTAAGTTTCCACAATACTACTTGTATTGCCAGAGTAGAAATAACTTCAGAGGTTATCACAAAACCTGAGGGATTTAGCATGATGCCTCCAGTACTGGAAGAAAACCCAAAACATAACCAAAAACCCTGGGATGCCTAAATTCCTTAAGTGAGATGATGTGTGTGGAAAGTTACTTATGGTAAACAATAGATAATGCTTAGTGTTAATCCTCTGCTTTTGATGAGCAGGACAGAAAGGAATAATTTTTAGGGAGAAAGTATAGGGACACATTCCCATTATGATACAATATAGCATAACAATAGACCTACCAAAATATCTGTTTAAATAAAAATCATTATTGTAGAAAAAGTTATGTTTAGAAACGTATTCATTCACTAACTAGGGGTTTTCATCTTTATCTTACAACACATGGATGCTTGGAGAGAAGAGTTGCAAGCAATTTATTAACTGTAATAAATCCCTGAAGCTTGTGAGTAATCTACTTCATACACAACCCCCCTCCTTTAGAAATATTATATTTTGGGGTCACTCATAAGTGACTTCATTCTCGGTCACCTGACTTTGAGATGACTGATTGGGAAAGAAAGATGCAGAGCTGCTTGTTCTGTGGGAACTGAGCCGATGGTCTCCATAAGGGATATGTTTAGGAGACAGGAGACACTGAGTTCCTCAGAAGCCGCTGGGCTATGCTGCCTCACTTATGCCCACAGAGGCTTTATTTTTCTCAGCAAGATATCTGCACCAGAACCACTGAACAGAAATATCCTCTCGCCTCTGTCAAGTCTCTGTTAGATCCTTTAGGTCCCACACAGTACCGTCTTTAAAGAATCTTTTAAAAACTCTGCTCCATGGATGTACTTGACAGACCTTCTTCATTCTTCAAACCTTTACTGAGTGCACATTTTCACAAGGTGTTGCCCTAGTGTTTAGAACACAATTGAGAGGCCCAACTAGGACCTGGAGGAGTGCATATTCAAGATGGAATGAGGGGCTTTGACAAGTATTAAGTGCTCCATTCCCAGAGCTGCCCAAGCAAACACTAAGGGAAAATAATAATAATTTTTAGATTACATAGAATTGTTACCAAGTTTCCTGCACATATTGAGTTCATCTTCCCATTAGATTGTAAGTTGGTTGAAGGACAGCTCCAACAGGGGGTCTCAGGAGACGAACGGATGGTGAGGAGTTGGCGAAAGAGGGGGGTTGAGAAACAACACAGACACCAAAGTGAAGGTGTTGATCCCAATCTTTACTTGTGAAGTTGATCATATATACTTTTCATTTTGGCAGGCTTACAGTACTTTGTGGTTCCAAAACAGGAATCATAAACAAAACAAAATATTACGTACCTACAATTAGAATAGAAGAATGTATCTTGGCTTATGCATAAGCAAGCATTTGTACTTTCAGTTCGAATTTTGCTTTGAGCTGTTTCTGCTTAGTTAACTTTTAATAATAGTTACAAATGTCCCAAACTATTGGCCTATACCTTGACTATTCTTTCTTGACTTACTGACTGGAACCGGTGCCATGGTTACGGCAAGCAGTTGATTTGTTATTACTTTTAATCAAAGAAAAGTAAGAGCACAAACCATTGTGCACAGGAACAAGAACAAGTTGTTCTTGTTCTTGCCCAGTACTAAGCACTAATCTATCTTCTTAACATTAATTTTCTTTTTCTAGATTTTAATTTAATTTCTCAAAATCTTTCTTGACAGGAATACAGGGAGTTTTTCTTTAGACATTAACAATTTACACTCCACAGCTGAATCATTGCATTTAGAGCAAACAGATCTATGCTTTAGAAGTAGTTGCATTAATTGGGAAAGTCATGATTTTTCCTTTATACTTAATGGTCATATGAGAAATCAAAACTATACTTATTAAAGGAATACAAAAACAAATCAGCCCATTCCCAGAAACATACTGCGCTCCTCCAGAGGATGGACGCCTTGCGCCATCTACCTCAGTAGGGCATTGCCATTGCCTGAGTCAGGGGAGGGGCACAGCAGGACAAGGATCAGATCTTATCCTCTTTGGGTTTCTTAGTAGATCTGGCTTAGGACTAAATTAGACCCTGTATTGGAACAAAATTGGTTTGAATTGAAACTAACCACTACCAAGAAAAGAAATTTGAAAATCCTAAATGGAAAAGAGAATTATTTATTTTGAAGAATTTTATAACTAGAAGGCTCTGACATATCGTAAGAGGTAATAATTTGTCTTCCCTTTCCCCTTTATGCTAGAAGAAGCACAGGTGAAATAAAAAGAACTGAAAGAGCTGGCACAGTGGTTCACGCCTGTAACCCAGCAGCTCAGGAGGCTGAGGCAGGAAAATAGTGAGTTCAAAGACAGCCTCAGCAAAAACAAGGCACCAAGAAACTCAGTGAGACCCTGTCTCTAAATAAAATATAAAATAGGGCTGGTTATGTGGCTCAGTGGTCAAGCCCCTGAGTTTAATATCCGGTAACTGCCCCCCTACACCTCGGCCCAAAAAAAACAGAACTGAAAGAGATGTTAAATGCTGAATTGAGTGCTGAATCTCCAAGACAGGAGGAAGGATTTTTCCCGTTGAATTTGTTCAGATTTTAAACCTACCAGTTAGGGGTAAGGGCATCCCTGAATGTTAGGTGAAAGAGCCCAGCCTTTCCCAAAGTGTGTCCTTGGACCAGCATCACTGGGAACACTTGGAACTCACTGACTGAGGCCAACTGTTCTGCACAAGGACTTCTGACCTTTCCCTCAGCTCCAAGCACCCACAACATATAGAAGGATATGAGGACAACTCTGGGCCAGGCCAGATAGCTCATAGATTTCACAGTAATAAATTCACATTGCCACAAGCACCTGAAATCATTCAGATATTTTTCTGAATAAATTGACCTTGTACTGTGTGTGTGTGTGTGTGTGTGTGTGTGTGTGTGTGTGTGTGTTTTAAGCAATTTACTGGGCAACATGAAAATTGGATTTAAAAATTTTAATCATTGCTTGTGCTATTGAGATCAAATAGTAATCATTGTTTCCCTGATGTGCATAAGGGTTTTCATGATCACACCATTCTTCCTCGTTTTGGTCATGCCAATTTTTTTTTTTCATTTGAGGAAATGAATCCCTAAGGTTAGTCAGCAAAACATTTCACTTATTGCCAAAGCAAAAAAAAAAAAAAAAAGTTCTTCTTTTAAGACTCTAAATTTATTTATTTTATTTTGTTTATATTTAGATTTTAATATTAGTTGTGCTTAACTGAAGCACCGAAATTTCTATTGAAATTTAAATACTTTAAGCTTCTTAAGGCCCTGAGATTTGGAATTTTAATGAAAGCTGTGTTGGCCTATTAATCATGTGCAATGAATTATTAGAACCAAAGACAAGAAGGTCTGGGCATTGAAGATAATAAGACAGTTTACTAATATATGGTATTATCATCAGGTAACAAAGTATCACTACAAATAATAGTTATTACATGATAAATTTTCTGAGTCAATTTCTTTTTTGTTTCTTAAATCATAATTGTTAATACATATTAAATGTACAAATTAATGTACATTATGCAAATTAAAGAGATTCATTGATGTTTCCCTAGTTGCATTAATATATTGTGCATTAATTTCAATTCTTTTTTCTGTAAAATGGAAATAATAGGTTATCTTATAGGTTGTTTTGTAAACCAAATAAGTTAATGCATGTAAAAGTCTTATAGGCATTTAATAAGTGTTAGGTATTTTTATCTAATGTGTGTCTCTATTCGTTACTCAATTTGAAAAATCCTGATTGGATTCAGGTATGTAAAAATTCATCCTTTTAAAGAAATTTTCTGAGTTTTGATAGAATGGATTATCCAAAATTCAATCTAATTTTTACAGAAAACATGCCACTTTTAAACTACATTAAACAAGGTTTTTAAAGTCAGGCATTTATGTGTATTGAAGCAATCTAAGAAGACTCACACTCAAATTATTTTTCTATGAAATATGCCCTAGATAATTATGATGATTATGGTTATTATTATTGCAGAGCAGAGGGTTTACTATTAAGTTGATCTAATTCCTATGCTGCATTATGTAAATTCTCAGAAGCAAGTACATATTGTGTCACAAAGTGTCATTCATGAGTTATGATTGTTAATAATGGATTCTAATGGTGACCATGATGATGATTCAATCTAATGCCCTGCATTAATGAAGAGCATAGAGAATAAGGAAAATTGTTTGGGTATCATCCTTCACCCTACCCCACACCCGTGACCTACAAGAAATTAGCCAGTAAAACCAAGAAAAAACTTATATGTAGATAAAATTATATAAACATACATTGGGAGATTTTTTAATGCCCCATGAAATTTTTCCTCCTGAACTGACCTTTATATTTAAGACTTTTACAATAGCAGTATGCATAACTTCAGAGATTGTATTTTTAAATCCCTGAACATTTACGTTTGTTTTCCCTTTTACACATCCACAGACCATGTACCAATTTCCCATAGTAAAATCTGCTGGAACTACCTTCTATGTGGAATTTTATTTCTTTTTCTGAGAACATCTAGATATCTACCTATAAAAGAGATTGTCATATTGATCATTTTGATAGGGGGACTTAAAAGACAGTACATGTCACTGATTTCTAAATGACTTGAAGTTCATCCAGGTAGTTGATAGAGAAAACAGAGAACATAAGAAATGTCAAGTACATGTAGCTTCCAGCTCCATTTCAAAGTTGATTTATTGTAAATCAATGCTAATAAGATAACCTCTTGTTTAGGGAAATTATTTAGAGAAAGCAATACCTACAACTGAACTAGATAGTGTGGTGTTTTCAGTCATTTCTGGATAAACTTTTACTACAATTTTCGTGAACACCATGTATCACAAGAATCCCTACTTTCTCTATTTCCTTCTCTACTTTCTCTATTCTCCTGGGGGATTTCATATTCACCCTTTGCTGTAACAGTTGCCTTCAAGACAATGACTCCCAAATCCACACCTGCAGTTCTAGGCTGTCTGTGAAGGGCATTTCCACGTGATTTTCCCACAGATAACTCACATTCAACATTACTCAAATCAAATCCACCAAAGCCTCCTCTACATCTGCTATTCCTCACATGTTCCTGTTTTCCTGAGTGATCCCACCAGCTAGCCAGCCTGCCCAAACTGATTTGTTGTCTTTACCGTGTCCTCTTCAACTAGGACTTTAAAGTTCTCCATATCCTTCTCCATGAGGGCTTCAGAGATTTTCTCCCACCTTCAACACAGCACGTCTTCAGATACAGACCAATTCATTTTGATCTTGTTTTAGCACTCAGATCACTCTTTTGAACTAAACAGGTGTGTCTAAAACCTGGGAAACCAGGTTTCACAGTGATCGACCCCTGCTCCTTGGACTCACACGCAAAATTCCATGAGTGCGTCTATCTGCGTGTTCTAGACCTAGAGATCTGATGATTTTCTAAAACCCAGTCTATCTCCCTTCCAGATGTCCCTGTTTTCAGTCTGCACTCACCTGAAAGAGATTTATAGTCCCCTATTGTTGATACTCTGCAATAATTGATGTCCATGCTCATACCCACGCCTGGCTTCCAGAGACACACCTGGGCTCTATCACCCATGGCATGGTGGGGGGGTGGGACGTTTTCCGAGGTTTCTATTGCCAAGTACCTTGCTTAGAAATCAGGCCTGACACAGCTTCACAGAGCCTAATCCCGGCCCCATAGGCTGATACCCTGCCACCTCCCCTGAAGTAGCAGGCTCCTCAGAATGACCCAGGGTTTTGCAGCATCCACTGGTACTATCCCACCAGCCCCTTGAAGCCTAGCTGGAGTCTCCATAGAAACAGGGTACATCTCTATGGAAATGGGCTCCCTCCTCCCGCCCCAGTGTGATGCAGCTCTCAGAGAAGCTCAATAGTGAGGGTCTTTCCATTTATAGCAATTAGGATAACCAAGTGTTCTGAGCTTGCTGAGCCTTAAATGGCAGATTCCTGCTATATTCTTTGAGATGTATGCCATCAATGTTGCCTGAGATGCCAACTTGCCATCCCACTAACTATAAGACAGTGTTCTCAGTCAAGACCAATCCCACAACCAATAACACACACACACACACACACACACACACACACACACACACACACACATGCACACGCCCATCCATCATGGTGAGCAAGGCTTTGTATCTGTGATACAGACCGAATGCACCCATTAATAAAATTCACTCCTTCAAACAGATCGTGATCAAAAACAACTGATGTCACTTGTAAAATGTGATATGTCCTGGACTATCATTGTGGTAAAATAGAAGTAGAGAAATGCAAAAAATAGGAGAAAATACTTAACCTCTTAGAGACCTAAAAAAAAATATTTAGATGTGGTTCCAACCAATTCTGAGTTAAAAATCATCTTGAAAAAATGCTTTTACTTCTATTTATTAATTTACTTACTTACTTACATACTTACTTACTTACTGCAGTCCTGGAGATTGAACCCAGTGGCACTCTACCATAAAGCTATATCCCCAGCCCTTTCAATTATTTGGGGCGGGGGCCCTTGCAGAGTTTCAAATTTATGATTCTCCTGCCTTAGTCTCCCAAGAACCTGGGATTTCAGGCAGGTACCACTCTTCCCCATTAATTACCTATTTTTAAAATAAGGCTACTTTTAAAAATTGAACTATAATTTGTACTCAAAGAATGCACAGATCTAAAGTGTACAGGTTTTTAATATTTTACATATATATGAACTACCAAAAATCAGGATATAAAACATTTCCATCACTTTAGAAAATTCCTTCATGCTTCAACTGATATTACCCCTGAGCTCCAAAAAAAAAAAAAGACCACCATTATTACTTGACCATTATAGCTGTTTTGCTAATTTTTGAATCTTATTTAAAGGGAACATATAGTATATATTTTGTATCTGGCTTCTTTCACTCAGAAAAATTTTCTTAAATTTGTCAATGTTATTAATGTTCCAGTATTTGTGTTTCTAAAATAACTGAACTATTCCACTGCATGATAAACCATGATTTGTCTTCTGTTCTTCTGCTGAAGGCATAATATTTCTTTGAGTTATTATGAATTTTTACACAAGAATTTTTGTGAACTGTGCATTAATTTTCTTGGAAATATGCTAGGAATGGGATTGTTTTGAATAGAATAACTACATATTTTACTAAATTAGAAATTACTAAATATTTTTGAAAAGTAAGTGTATAGACTTCAAATTTCACCTTGACTATCTATCCAAATAGCTAGAAAGCATGTTAAAATAACCATTAAAATAACCAAAAAGAGCAGAAGAAAATGCAAATTAATGACTTTTCTTGACTTTATTAGGGATGAAGATTATAAGGCAAACAACTAACAGAAGTCTGGGGAGAGATAAGCAACCAAAATAATCCAGACATTTTTTTAACTATGGGAGAACCCACTAGATACATAGGAGTTTATTTATTAAAAAAACTCAAATAAAAAGTAGTTAATGGATTTCTAAAGACTGGTTTAAGAGCATAAAGACCCAGATGGCTATAGACATAATACTTTTGTATTTTTTCTTTTTCTCCATGGATTCCACCAAATGCTCCCAGGAAGATAGGGAAGTATTCTGAGAAAGTGTCTTTAATGGTATCATTTCTAGGATAGGTGGAGGGACAAAGAGCAGCAACAGCAGCCAAAACTCCTCCCAGACCCATTTCCTGATTTTTTGCATAGAACAAAAGCTGTAATCTTCAGGGGCAAGAGTAACAGAAACTGTTACATTAGGACACTCAACGGAAAACTTTTGCAGCTATGGAAAGGAACAGGCTGAAATGTCTAACGTCTGGAGGAATAAGAACTAGGCTCAGCCATATTGCTAGAAAGTGGGTCACTGTGAAGGCCATATCCCTGTGACTGAGTTTACAGTACCTAAGGCAGGGCTTCCTGGAAACATCAGAAATCCCTTCTCTGTTTCCCACTAGTCCACTAACATGCATTGACTGAAAATAACAGTAGAATACAGCTGAGAATTCTTCAAGAAATAGATTATCTCTGGAGAACAGCAAAAATAGAATACACAAAGGAAAGCAGGGAACAATATTAACAAACTGAACTCAGCCATATAGAATAAGGATAACATTACAGTCAATTGAGATCAATCCCAGAATGCAAGGCTGGTTCAATATTCAAAAATTCAATCAACCGAATTTCCATAGTAACAGACTAAATAAGAAAAAATATATATCATTTCAATAGATGCAGAGAAAATAAAAAAATTCAATATCTATTTATGATAAAAACTATAACTAAATAAAACTATTGGCAAAGTCCAGTGGTAGAGTGCATGCTTAGTATGCATAAGGCTCTGAATTCAAAACCCAGCACACATGCACCAAAACAAAACAAAACAAAAAAAAAAAAACTAGTAAAAAATGGATAGACATTTTCTAACTTGACAAAAGGCATTGAGTAAATGTAATGTGCCAGACACATAGCTTATATTATCTCAAAACTTTTTTAAGCAGTTGTGAAATAGACAACATTAATATCCTAAGCAAGGAACAAACTGAGGAGTAGAGATGAGCTGACTTTTTTACAAACAACATCTAGTAAACAACGGATAGATTTCAATCCACATCTATCTGGACCAAGAGCCTACTGTTTTTATATTTTTCATTTAAGATTGAAAAAGAAACAGAAATTTTAGTTCAAAACTGCCAAAGGCCAATGTCTCGGCTTGGCACCAGAATCACGAGGCACTCACAGCTTTGTAGGTTCAAACAGCAATTCTTTATTCCCGCTCTCACACCGCCTCCACACAGGTCCAGGGGAAAACACGTTCTGCCGTCTGCCCGCACAATTCACCTACTCCACGAGGCTCTCTCCAAATCCCTTTTTAATCTCACGAGAACTCAACGGGAACAAGCAGCAGGAACACCCTAATCCCAGCAATAATCTTCAACTTCCAACTTCCCTAAAACCCATTATCTTAAACTGGCAACGCCTTAAACTCAAGGAGCCGGTTACTTCCTCAAACCTGATCAGCTCTAAACCCGGATCCGCCTTGGTCCTTGAGCAAGGTCACCTTATAAAAGCATGCATGCAATGTCCCATCGAATGTCCTCTAAGCAGCATGGGGTACGCTTGGCAAGGAAATTTCGATGCGTCATTCCTACTTGGTAATGGCCCTCAGCATCTCCCCCCTTCTGATTAATTAAACAACAAGCAATGTGGCTTAGGACCGTGCCTGGTAGGTTGTCCAATTCAACATGTGGTTCTTACCCGTCATGGGAGAACTGACCTTTACTCGTCAATTTCCTGTCTTAGGTTGAATCCACTGCATTCAGATCAACCCGTCACTGACTACCGGTACAGCATTCAGCCATGCTTGTGGATAGGCCTAAACACCAGTGGGGGGATGAGGTTCTTGCCTCATCTCTGTTGGCCCCCAAATTTAACCTTGGTGCCAGTGGGGGGGTGAGGTTCTTGCCTCACCTGTTGGCCCCCAAATTTTAGACCATCACTAGTAGAAGGGAGGAAGATACAGAAATGCCACGACACCAAGCCAATTGACAGCTCCTTTGGAAAAATTGCATCACTGGTGACACCATCAGCAAAGATGCCAGCATTACCACAATTAACATGGGGTGCACTGGCAAGGAAATTGCATCACTGGTGACACCATCAGCAAAAATATGCCAGCAGTACCACAATTCGCTGCACCAGACGAGAGTTCACAATGCATGCAACTGATATATAGTCCAGGCAAGTTCTGCAGGCAGTTCAAATCGGAGGAGTCTATCAATATGTCCATTTCCTCCCAAAGTAAATCAAGTCCTTGATTGAGCATTACTTGTTGAGTTATATTCATTGATGCATCAGTTTATACAGTTTACTGTGGTAGCTATCATAGAAGCTGTAGTTTGGTTTTCTTAGTCTTCACCGGCACTGGGATGGAGATGGGAATTCTGGCAATGATGTTAAAGAGACATTATCCTTGGTTAATCACTGTCGCAGATGTAAGAATAGCCAAGCTGGAGCTCTGGATATCAGCTGCTATGGATTTGAGTCAAATTATCTTCCTTTTCTGTAGAAATTGCTTTGGTTAACCTCTCTGGAATCCAAATCGGCTGCTGTTCTCCCTGTAGAAACACAAAAACAGAACCCCGACTCCAGACAAACACTGGGTCAGAAGCTTTCCATTGTCCTGTTAGAATATCTTTCCAAAGTACCTTGGGCTTATGTACGTTTTTCGGATACATATGTCTTTCCGCAGCACTAAGTCCTGATGAATCCAAATTTAGAAAGTTTAGAGTAAAAAGGGTTATTTTAAATTTATCTTTGGGGGATATATACCCCTTTCCAATTCCCTCTTTTTGCTTTAATAAGTAAAGTTGATGGGCTTTTTGAAAAAAAATTACTAATAATTTCCTTGTTCTTTTATTTTATCCAATATTTGACTTAAAACTTTTCTACCTTTTTTTATCTAGAATGTCTGTATCTAATAGTTGTCTTAGCTTTTTGCATTTTCTATCTGAAATACCTTTATTTGACATTTTCAACCATTTTATATCTTATTTCCATCTTCTAGTTTTCTTCTAAGGTATTTATATTTACCCTTAGTTGTTTTTTTTTCTCTCCTAGTTTTCTTTTGTTTCCTATTTTGTGGGTTTAAAATTCTTGTCTTTCTATATCTTTTTTATCTTCCTATATCTTTTTTATCTTTCTACATCTTCTCTCTCTCTTTTTTTTACCTTCCTGTACTTCTGTTTTTTAATTTTTCCACTTCAAATTTTTAATCTTCTTTATCTAAATCTTTTATCTTATTATCTTCCCATTTTCATGGGTTATATATATTTTTTTCCGTCATGAAGGCATCTTAACCACCTTCAATTTAACCTTTTAAAGCCTTTTGCAATGTACTTAGACATTTTACAACTTTTTACTTTACCAAACAAAGATTATCTCATCTCCCTCTTTTTTTTGGTTTAATAAGTACATTTTAATAGTTTGATGAGTAAAGCAATCTTTTTTCCGCCATGAAGGTATCTCAACCACCTTCAGTTTAACCTTTCAAAGCCTTCCAATTATCTTCTATACTGTACTTTTAAATGTACTTTTTCACCACCTACAGCTTTACTCTTTTAAATGAGGCTTAGATTCTGTATAAATCGCTTTAATGTTAGTTTACATGGCTGCCCTTCAACCAAAGGCTCTTTTTTACTCCATTGAGAAGCTTTGTCTCAATCTGCCATGTACAAATACCTTTTTCTTCTTTCTTCCCTCTCAAGCTTTTAAAGTAAGTCTAGTTTCCTCAAAATCTTTTTAAATGGCATTTTACAACTTTACCACACAGATATTATCTCATCTAGAAACATTTCTTTAACCTTTAACCTTTTATATTAAAATATATTTCCACATCTTGAATCCTTTTATATCCCTTTTTAACCGTTAACCCTTTTATAAATTCACATTCTGAAACAACCCTTATACATTTTTTGAATTTAGACAAATTACTCCACTTTAATAAGATGAAATATTTTTATGTTTTCTAAGGTACCATTATACTGTAATTGAAACCCAACTGAAACTTCTTATACTCTTTGTATATAAATTACACATGATAGAATCTTAACTCTTAGTAACCTTGTTTAGCAAAGACACAGACCAAAGCAATATTAAACTTTTTTCCATTCACCAATTTATGAAAACACACATAATGCTTAAATTTATTACCTTATGGAACTTAATAAGTAAAGAGTACTTGATTTCATTTTTAGTGGTTGATATTTTAACACTTTAGCTTTGTAAATTAATCAGATGTCTGTAAAAACTAAGATCTTAGACAAGTATAGTAAACAGAATTAGCCATCTCTTTCTTGTTGTAGAAAAATCCTTCTACAGGATACTATGATGGTCCCATTGATAGACTTAATAACTCGCCTTTAAAAAGCCATGGGCTACATTTTTGTACTGTATCAACATATGCCCTAATTTTTCTTGGTCTTACTGGGGTGCCTCCTTCCTCTAACAATCTCTCTTCCTCGGAGGCGAACAACTTCAAACCTTGAGTCAACCATTTTCCCCAGTTTGCCTGAGAAAGTTCTAGGAACAGGCAACTTGAAATAAAAACAAAATAAATCAAAACAAGAACACGTTGTTTTTTGAAATGGTCACCCATTTTTTTTTGCTCTCCTTCAGGAGTGAGCAAATTCACTTACCCCCAAGCTTCAGACATCCCACATACGGGCCACCATAATGCCAAGGTCTCGGCTTGGCACCAGAATCACTAGCCACCACACACCTTTGTAGGATCAAGCAGCAATTCTTTATTCCTGCTCTCACACTGCCTCCACACAGGTCCAGGGGCAAACACAATTCACCTACTCCACGAGGCTCTCTCTAAATCCCTTTTTAATCTCACGAGAACTCAACGGGAACAAGCAGCAGGAACACCCTAATCCCAGCAATAATCTTCAACTTCCAACTTCCCTAAAACCCATTATCTTAAACTGGCAACGCCTTAAACTCAAGGAGCCGGTTACTTCCTCAAACCTGATCAGCTCTAAACCCGGATCCGCCTTGGTCCTTGAGCAAGGTCACCTTATAAAAGCATGCATGCAATGTCCCATCGAATGTCCTCTAAGCAGCATGGGGTACGCTTGGCAAGGAAATTTCGATGCGTCATTCCTACTTGGTAATGGCCCTCAGCACAAAACAATGGATCACGGATTAGCATGGGTAGCATGATAGAAAATCAGTAATTTTATCAATCATTTTTTTTTCAGGAAACGTGATGTTTGGTGAGGTAAATCTTATACTACAAAAGAAGAAAAATACCTAAGTATATATCATTTGTCAAAATTTCTTGTATCTTATAAAACTTTAAAAAATAAAAGTTTATACTGAAAAAAATAGATCAATATATTTAAAAGCAGGTGACTTATAATTTTACTTTTAAGAAATAATCAGAGATGATCACAGACAAATATGTATGAAAGCTTCTATTCCAATATTTATGATAGTAAATGGAATGGAAGGTTTCTATGTTCAATAACAAGGGAGATATTAACTTAATTTCATGTTAGGAAATTAAGACTACAAGGCCAACAACAAATAGAGTACAACAATATTGGGAAATTTTGCTTAGGATTTTTTAAAGATAGATAGAGGTAGAATGGGATGAATGCAAAGAGAGCTTTGATTTTGTGACCTGTTCTATTCTTCTGAATAACTTTCTGCATTTTCTTCGTTTTTCCACAATGAAAACTTATTACTTGAAATAACAGACATACAAAAAAGAATTCATCACAGTGAAGCACAGTGTTAGGAGGAAGATACTGCAAATTCAATGAGACACAGGGGTTGGTAGCTGGTCGTGCATTTTGACCAAGTCTCCATTTATTCTTACAAAAGAGCACCCATGCAAAAGTCTGTGAGAAGTTATGCTCTCTCTAAAGTCACTCCTATACGTCTCTTTCCAGAGCCCAGGCATCTCTGTATACAATATTATTTGCCATGTTGCTGCAGATTAACAAGCCTGTTTGGGGTGCTCTCAGTCCATTCTCGTCATGGTCTCTTTTTCTCTGTTTTGTAGCTATGATACCATTGGAAATGAGATATTAATCATTTCTTACTGAATTCATCTTCTTGGGATTTTCCAACCACTCCAACCTACAGGGCTTGTTCTTTCTGCACTTTCTGGTCATTTACCTGACCACTCTCCTGAGAAACATGCTCATAATAGTGGCCACCAGGGTCAGTCCTGCTCTCCACACTCCAATGTACTTTTTCCTCAGCAATTTGAGCTTTTTGGACATCTGCTAAACATCCACCACCATCCCAGTACTGCTGGTGAACTTCTTCTGGGAGAAGAAGGCCATTTCTTATGAGGGCTGCCTTTCCCAGATCTTCTTCTTGGTGACAAGTGCTGGCACAGAAGGCGTCTTACTGGCTGTGTGGCCAGTATGACTGCTGTGTGGCCACCTGCCGTCCTCCTCAGTACCCAGTCATCATGAGTGTGAAGGTCTGTGTTGGCCTGGTGACTGGGTCCTGGCTGTGTGGGCTGGTGAATTTGGTCTCACACAAGGTGCTGGCCATCACACTCACTCTGTGTGGGCCCCACCAGTTCAGCCACTTTCTCTGTGACACCCCATTGCTCCTGAAGCTCTCCTGCTCAGACACCTCTGTCAAGGAGTCTGTGCTCCACGTGGTCAGTGCCACCATTGGCCTGAGCCCCTGCCTCTTCACTGCAGGCTCCTACGCACTCATCACGTCGGCCATCCTGGGGATTCCCTCTGCCTAAGGAAGGAGGAAGGCCTTCTCCACCTGTGCGGCCCCCCTCACTGTAATGGTGGTCTTCTATGGAACAGCCAACTTCCACTAAGACAGGCCCAGAGAAGGCTGGACATGGACACCCTGGTCTCTGTGCTCTTCTGTGTGGTGAGCCCTCTGTTGAGCCCCATCATTCACAGCCTGAGAAGCAAAGAGGTCCTATGTGCCCTGAGGAAGCTGGCTGGAGGGTGTGCATCCCTTTGCACGATCAAAGTCTAGACCAATCTTCAAACTGGAGTATACAGTCATCTGAAAAAAGATGCCTCCCAGGGACTTGTAGGCACCTTAGAGAGTCTGTATCTGGAGCTTCAACTCCAACTCCCGCTTTTAAAATCTCTGAGACTCTTTTCTCTCCTCTCTTTTCACAAACACCCTTTTCCCACTTTCAGGTTCAAGTGTGTCGGACACCTTGTGTGGGTGTTCACCACCATCTCTGTCCTTCTGTGTTCTCCCCATACCAGAGAGACAGAAAGTACGAGAACCTTGTTTCCCACACTCACCTGCCTGCAGGCCTCCATTTTAAAAGGTTCTGTCAAGATCAGCCAAACACTAGGCAGAGAGAAAGAAAGGAAAGGAAGAAAGTGGGTTCTTTTGGATCCCATAGCAGCAGCAGCAAACCAGCCCTGTAGAGGCAGGAGCTAATCTCCTGGGTGCCAGGAGCTGTGTGTGCAGGCTCCTAGACAGCTGTTCCTGAATGTTGGTCACAGTAGCGTGGAATGAGCGTCTCATTCCAGGGAAGTTAGGGTTTCCATATATGGGGAGATGTCACCTGCCCTATTTTCCTTTTTTCTTCCAGATCTCCCAACCATTTTATAACTTTTTTCTGTGTCAACTTCCTCTACCCTAAGACATCAAGAGTCGTTCTTCATCTCTACCTGACCACGGTGGCACTGACCACAATAGTGGTTTACATCAGAGATGGTTCTAGATAACAGATCTGAGGAGGTAGGTTAGATGTCTGACCTGAGGGAATTGAATATGTTGATGATGTCACAGCCCATGGGAAAGGAGACCTGATAATTCATGGTGTACAATGACCCAAAAGAGACTTTAAGTTATCGTGGCCTGAAATAAAATGTCTATGGAAAACTGAGCTTTGGAATAACACTATCGACCTTTAGGGTGGGAATGAACATTACAACATGACTACAGACTGCTGTTACTGACTGGAGTGGGAGACTTACAGAAAGAAAATGATAGGTTAAAGCATTATATTCCTCCTTCAAGTCAGGTTCAGATCATCAGAAATATTTTCTCTCTGGAAACTGATAAAGGTTAATATCAGAATAAAACATCCAATTCTCCAAATTGCAGAAGTACAAAGAAAATTATAAATCCACAATTTCTTCAGGTCTCTCTTATCTCAATTAGGACATTAATGGGGGAATGATTGAGACCCTGTTAATTAGAATGTCAAAATACCAGTGGAATTAGACAAATCTCAGAGCCTTGAACCCTGAAATCTTCATTAACCCTCTTTGCTCTCAGAAGCAGCCCCTCGTCCCCCAAGGAGACTAGCTTTCTCTAAATTGAAGACCCTATGATGACTCTACCTGGGCAGTTGTCTTTTTTTTTTAAGAGAGAGTGAGAGAGGAGAGGAATGGAGAGGAGAGGAGAGGAGAGGAGAGGAGAGAGAGAGAGAGAGAGAGAGAGAGAATTTTTAATATTCATTTTCTAGTTCTCGGCGGACACAATATCTTTGTTGGTATGTGGATCTGAGGATCGAACCCGGGCCGTACGCGTGCCAGGCAAGCGCACTACTGCTTGAGCCACATCCCCAGCCCAATTTTCTTTAAGATGCTCATCCATCATCCCACATTGTCACCAGACTCTTAATTGGGGTCTGATCCTAGAACGCCTCAGGTAAGAGTATAAAATATAGCCCAGGAGAGTATAAGGGTCACACCAAAATAAAAGGTAAATATTTTACTGTATTTTGTTAATAGGAGCCTTAAGAATATATAAGAGAATTTGTTTGAGTCTTCTAGACCAAAGAAGTCAGGACATATTGCTGGATCATCTTGAATGCAGTCACAGGGACGTAATCACCAGAAATGTTAGGGCCAAGGATTTTCCTGAGCCACGGGGAGTGGCTATTAGACTCTCTTTGGTTGATGGACTGAAATCTGGACTCAGTGTTTGCTTAAGTTCAATGACCAATATGATCCTGGAATAATGGAGAGGATGGTCATCAGAAATAAATAAAGTGTTGGATGGCGTATTATGTGACCCCTTCCCTGGCCTCACAGCTGGATCTGGAGGAGGGCCTGGAGCACCAGCCTTCGCCAAGGCCTCATGGACATGCATTCAGAAGGCAGCACCAGATCCTTGTGAAACCCGCAGCCGCTGTCCTTGGCAGCCTGGGAAGGAATTAACAGATGGCATCGTTGAAACGGGCTCCCTGATTTCAGTGGGAATAAGGGGACCCTGAAGTAGAAGAAGCCATGTGGTGGAGCAGTGATCAGAACATTTGAATCTGTAGAGATTTTTGACAGTGGTAAATGATCGTGGTATTTATAGATGGGAAAAAATGGGCACCCTCCTAGAATAGTGCCTGTCCCATGTAATGTGAAACTCTTCTTTTCACACTTCATTGGTGCATTGTAGTGGTCCATAATGGTGGGATTTGCTGACACATATTTGAAAATGCACACAAAATAACCGTGAACTTTGGCCAATATCATTCCAATATTTCCCTTTTCCTCACCTCGTCCCCTGGTGCCTTGACTCTACTGATCTTCCTTCAACTTTCATGATGAGACTCCCTTTTCAACTTTCCTTCCTTTTACCCCTCTAGCTTAAACAGAGGAAAAACATGGCCCTTAACTTTCTGAGTTGTTTATTTCCCTTAATGTTCTGAAGATCCATTCATCTTCCAGCATGACATAATTTCGTTCTTCTTTATGGCTGAATGAAATTCCAGTGTGCATATACCAGATGTTCTTTATCCATTTGTCCACTGATGTCACGTCGGCTAGTTCATGGGCATGTATGTGTCATTATAGTATGATGACTTCGATCCGCTGTGATAAATACCAAGCAGAGGTAGAGCTGGGTCGCAGGGTGGTCCATGGCTACTCCTGAGGAGCCTCCATCCCGATTTCCGTGGTGGTTGTGCTGATTTACATGCCCACCAACAGTGTGAGAGTGCTCCTTTCTCTCCAATTCTCTCCTTGTCACACTCGTTTCTGTTTGTATTCTTGGTGGTTGCCTTTGTCACTGAAGGGAGATGAAATCTCAGGGTAGTCTTGACTTGCAAGTATTTTCATATGTTTGTTGGCCATTCACATATTTTCTTCTAAGACGGGTCTGTTTAGTTCATTTAGTTTCCAATTTGGTAATTGGGTTATTTGATAATTGGGTTATTTAATAATTGTGGGTTTGATGTTAAGTTTTTTGAGTTCTTTATTAATATTCTGAATATTCATCCTCTTTTAGAAGAGCACCTCATAAAGATTTTCTCCCTTTCTGTAGGTTCTCTCTTCATATTCTAATTGTCTTCTTTACTGTGCAGAACCTTCTTAATTTGATGCCATCCTATTAGCTAACTTTTGGTGTTATCTCCTGAGCTTTTGCATCCTATTGAGAAAGTCATTGCCTCTGCCTGTAGGTTGGAGTATTGACTTTGTTTTTTCCTAGTAACTGCATAATTTCTGGTCTAGTGCCTGGGTCTTTAATGCATTTTGAGTTGATTTTTTGCAGGGTGAGCGATAGTTCATGTCTCATTCTTCTGCATTTGGACAACCAGTTGTCCCAGCACCTTTTGTTTCAAAGGCTGTCTTTTCTCCAGTGTACGTTTTTGGCATCTTTGTCAAAAAACAGATGACTGCAGACATTTGAGCCTGTCTGTCTCTGTTGGATGCCATGCAGTGTTTGTTACTAGAGCTCTGTAGTACAATCTGAAGTCAGGCAGTGTCATGCCTCCAGCCTTTTTTTTTTTTTTTAATTTGGCTTAGAATTGCTGTGGCTATTCTGGGTCTATTATTCTTCCAAATGAATTTTGGAACTGATTTTTCTAGTTCTATGAGAATGTCACTGGTATTTTGATGGCAACAGATTAAATCTGTCTATTGCTTTTGGTAGTATGGCTATTTTACAATATTGATTGTACCTATCCACAATCAGGGAGGAAGTTCCATCTCTTGTGTCTTTGATTTCTTTCTTCATTGTTCTATAGTTTTCATTGTAGAGGTCTTTCACCCCCTTAGGTAGAATTGTTAGGGCTGTGTCATTGTTGGGTTTTTTTGTTTGTTTGTTTGTTTGAGGCTATTGTTAATGAAATTGCTTTCCTGATTTCTTAGCAGATTCATTGCTGGTATATAGGAAATATATCGATTTTTGTAGGTGATTTTGTAAGCTGCTACTTTGCTGAATTTGTTTATTAGCTCTAACAGTCTTTTGGTGGAGATTTTTGGATCTTTTAAGGATCGGATCATCTCATGTGCAAACAGTGGCTCTTTGACCTCTTTCTTTTCTATTTGTATGTTATTTCCTTCTCTTGCTTCATTTCCCTGATGAGAATTTCTTGGACTGTATGTGGGGAGGAACGTATATTCTTGTCTTGTCCAGACTTTAAAGGAAATGCTTTCAGTTTTTCCCCATTCACTAAGACGTGGACTTTGTGGTTTGTCACAAGACGTGACTTTGGGGTTTGTCACTAAGACGTGGAGTTTGGGGTTTGTCACTGAGACGTGGACTTGGGGTTTGTAACTAAGATGTGGACTTTGGGGTTTGTCACAAGATATTGACTTTGGGGTTTGTCACTAAGATGTGGACTTTGGGGTTTGTCACTAAGACATGGACATTGGGGTTTGTCACTAAGACATGGACTTTGAGGTTTGTCACTAAGATGTGGACTTTGGGGTTTGTCACTAAGTCGTGGACTTTGGGGTTTGTCATGTACACTCTTTATGATATTCCCTCTATCCTTGTTTTCGTCATGTTTTTGTCATGAGTGGGTACTAAATTTTGCCAAAGGATTTCTTTACATGTGTTGAGGTGACTAAGTGATTGTTGTCCTTTATTTTATTTGTTTGATGAATCACATTTATTGATTTGCATATTTTAAAACATCTTTTCATCCCTGGGATAAAACCAAAAGGGTCATGATGCGCAATCTTCTTAATATGTTGTTTAATATAATTTACTAAAATTTTATCAAGGATTTTTGATCTAAGTTCATTGTGGATAGGGGTCTGTAGTTTTCTTTCCTTGATGTGTTCCTATCTGGTTTTGGCAAGAGTGTGATTCTGGCTTCATAGAATGAATTTGGAAATGTTCCATCTCTTTATTTCATGGAATAATTTTTATTTCATGAAATAATGAGAGGCATTTGCATTAGTTCTTCTTTATAGGTCTGGTAGAAATAAACAGAGATCCATCTGGTTCTGAGCTTTCTTTGTTGGAGGTTGTTCTTCCTGCTTCTATTTCATTGCTGAATATTGGGATGTTTAATTTTTCTTCAATCTCTCTCTCTCTCTCTCTCTCTCTCTCTCTCTCTCTCTCTCTCTCTCTCTCTCTCTCCAGATTTTGATAGAGCTTTATGTGATTAATTTATATGTGGTTCTGAGATCAAACCCAGTGCCTCACAATGCTAGGCAGGTGCGCTACCACTGAGCCCTAGCCCGGCCCTCTTCAAGGTACTCTTGATTGTTCTTTGTTCAATGTGCCCAGATCCTGAGTAACTAAGACACTGTTGGGTGAATTGAATCTTAGTGAAACACCTCTTCACCTACCTGTGCAGTACCCCTGTTGCTTGAAGCTTGAGCCAAGAACAACTGGAAGTGCAGCTTCCTCTAAGTGACCATCTTAAACCTCGGACTTGAAAACTCTTTTTAAGTTTTATTATTTATCAATTGATTTTGCTGTACTAGTATTCAAATGGGGGCTTTTCACTAGCTGGTTAAGGATTCTGCACCTGATCACATCCCAGTCCCGACAACTCTTTAAGTCTGGTAAGCAGAATCATTAATTGAATCTTCACAGTGGAGAGGCACCTCATCCAGTTCTCAGACCTTACACACTCACGACCCAGTAAGGTTTAAAGGGTCCACGGCACACATGGTGCCGGAAAAAGTCCCCCATGGTGAATCATAGTGCTGATCCCCTACAGTGAGGGCTAAAACCAGTCTTCTTCTTCAAGCTATTCTCCTTTTGAGAAAATGATCCTGGAGGCTGCCATGCCCCCAAAAGATACCTGGCCATGGGACACAAAGTGACATTGTGATTTGAGCTGTCCATATGAATTATGTACTCTCTGACCCATCAAATCACAGGTGTGGGTGAGTGGAACCAAACATCCTTATCAAGTGGGAGAATATGTAAGACAAGACTCAGAACAGTCTTGAAGGCACCTGTTAACTGCATGAGCAAGTGGCCCACAGGTCCACACCTCTTACACTGCTGCACTCGCACGCCCTTGACACAAAGCCATGACCAGTTTACTACAGGAAAATATTTGCAAACTGATTCACAGATAGTTCCAGGGGACGCTCTGCTACCACTCGTTGTTGACTAATGCAGCCTGGCAGAACCATGGGTAATGTCATTCTCCAAGTGGGCAGGACTCTGATCAGTGAATCTGGTTGTTTCTTCTGCTTAGAGAGAGAGATTGCCAGAAATACGAATTCAGACCAGTTCACAGGGACTGCCTGATTATTTGTATTAATGGTTGGGTACTTGGAGGAAATGAAGATGGAATATTTCTAATAAGAAGATTTGGAGAAAAGATATGTGAATAAACCTCTCAGAACAGGGCAGGCTAAGAAGACTTGTGTCATTCATGGCCATACTCATCAAATGGTCCTTATTTTAAATAAAAAGTCAGAGCTCATCTGATTACCATTAGTGCTGAGTGCCCAGTTTGACAGTACTAGAAACCAACCGAGTCCTTGTTACAACATTATTCTCACCAGGGAAGGTTGATTAAATTGACCATTTATATCAAAGGAAAGGCAGAGATTTGAGTACTGAAATATAAATGCATGCTTCAACAGTCTCATCATTCAGGGTTTATGGAATGCCTTAGTTGTCACAACAGAATCAAACATCACAGTGTTTAGTGACCTAGGAATTCATTTCACTAAAAAGGGCTCTATTACCTTATTACTGAAAGGCAAACAGAATATTGGGATGGCCAATTAAGGACTCTGCTTAGGAAACAAGACTTAAGCACTTAGATGCTTTAAATAAGATGCAAAACTGTGATCTGCCCTTGTCCAAGTACCTGTGTCCCAAGACCCCCAGCGAATGCCAGAATTGATGGCTGGTGCTTACTCTTATGTAAACTTTGTTTTCTCTAAAATGAGGCACGCTAAAAACTTATCCATAATTACTATTAATAAAATGAAAAGTAAAATAATATACTACATACAAGTTATGTTGATATCTCTCTCTCTCTCTCTCTCTCTCTCTCTCTCTCTCTCTCTCTCTCTCTCTCTCCCTCTGTTTCTCTCCTTCCCTCTTAATATTGTACTTTAACTCTGCACCTAAAGGAAGCACTTTCTCTGGCATATCCAAGTTGCCAGTGTCACTCACTATTCTTGCACTCCATGGTCATTATGAAGTAAAACAGGGGTACATGAACATGACCACTGTGATACCACAAAAGATGATCAGGTAATGAGATGGGTACCAAGAGACCAACAGGGGTAACGTACGAGGTGTGGATAGCATCAACTCTACAGGGTAAGTTCTCATCATTTCTCAAGAGTGGCATGTAATTAAAAATCTACAAACTATTTATCTTTGGGATTTTCTGGTTGATCAAGGGTCAGTGAAACCGTGGAAAGAGAAAGCATGGATGAAAGATGACCACTGTGCTCTTTTTAATCAGTGAACAATATACAGGGTAGTTTATCCTGAAGTTAGAGGCCATGGGTCTGTAGCCAGATGTTTGAGAATTGAATTGTTTCTTCACCTTTTAACTAATAACCAACTCATCACACTTTTATTTCTGGGCACTTCTAGTGTAGTGGTCTAAGTTTTCAAAGGAGAAACCTTCTGTTAAAGTACATGGCACCTTGGGCTGGGGTGGTGGCTCAGTGGTAGAGCTCACCTAGCAAGTGCGAGGCCCTGGGTTCTATCCTCAGCACCACATAAAAATAAAGGTATGGTGTCCAAGTAAAACTTAAAAAAATAAAAATAAATAAAAGTACATGGCAACTACTACTATCATTTTGGGCTCTGAAGCCATTGAACCCACAGGCAAAATAGGAGGTTGTATTTTTTGAGGTGACTCTTCCCTACTGTAGTGAAGAGAAAGATCTGGTTTTTCCTGACTGATTCCAAATACTACCCTTGTAAGTATCACCTCCGCCCTTTCCCCGGTCTTGACTAGCCAATAAGAAAGGACATACTCCTCCAATGGCTCCAGCAGGAAGTTCAACCCTGCAACCCCCACGTGGTCAAAGCCAAGGCTTTACTCCTTCTTTACTCTAGAAGGAAACTCCACAGAATTTTTTTGAGTGTTTCTCATGTGAGTAATAAACTTAACTTCATGTCTATAGGTACTTATGTGTAAATTCCTGAAGGGAGAACAATATAGATTCCTGTCTATAACATCCATTATCACAAAGAAATAATGTTGAAAAGGAATGGTGAGAAATACAGCCAAGTCTGAAACATGGTGATTTTTGGGGTGGTGCTCAGAACCAACGTGACCAATAGTGTAAGCTAATAGAACACTACAGTAATCAAATAAAGGGAGGGTCATCAGAGCCCCAAGCTCTTAGGACTGTAGGTATGTGGCACTGCATGAACTCAGGCTCTGTCTAAAGGAAAGAAGACAGACAAGATGCAGCAGAAAGAAGGAAGTTACATATCAACTCTGGCCTCATCACATAACAGCTGTGAAGGATGGCAGCCACACGGTTCTTGCCCTTTTTGCTGTGTGATTGTGCACTAACTGGTATTCCCCCTTTCCTTTGCTTACTATTATTTATAAAGAGTTGGTGAGTGGTTAATTTTATTATTGAGCATTTTATGATGATTAATTTCATATATTGACTTAATGGACTATGGGAGGCCCTGAAATTTTGATCAGATATTCTTTCTGGGTATTTTGCTGGGCCTATCTATCTGGGTGATTTGGGTAAGAGAAACACTGAAGTTAGTAGACTGAGTGCAACTGATCGCCCCACAATCCGCTGAAGGACTGAAACCCAGGATGTCGACTTTTTAAGTGAAAGTGTAGGAAGGAGTAAGATCTGGGAAGGTGGAAAGGGGATCTGTGGGGACATCCCCATGACATGGGGACACTGAGCTCCTACATTGTGATGCATCGTCTTTGCCATGGGAGATCCCACCCTGTGAGGAGTCTTCTCTGCCCAGCTGAGGGGAAGGGTACCATATGGCCTGAGGGAACCATAGTGGTCTCCTCTGAGTCATTTGTCTTGTAAGAAAATTCTGATTCTTCTCAGAACCACCATCACAGTCACTCTTTGCTTCTAGTCGTTATATGCAAGCTCCAACAAGCCCCTAAAGATAAGGTATAAAACATGACCCAAGAGAAGGTGCTCTAAACTCAAAAGAACTACTTGAATTTCCTAATTTACACAGACAGAAATCCATGGAATATGTGCAAGTATGGAATTAAGGGTGTGGAATAAGATTTAAAGTACATAAAATCGGGCCAGCCTAAATGTATTGATATAGACTCACTAAGAAAAAGTTCGACACCAAGTAGCAGCATCCACCACTGAAGTCAAGGTGCGTGGGGTTATTGTCTGGACAGCAGAATCTATACAGCGATCCCAATGGTACAGGTTTTGGTTAGCTGATTATTGTGTACCCCAAAGTGAAACAGATATGAACCTCCTAAATTCTTACTTGAACTGTATAAACAGAAATATTCTAGGCCAATGAATGAAATTCAAGCCTGAATCATAAAAACAGAGTCAAGCCTTCTTAGTCAATCTGCAGCCATTTTATGAGACCAGACCCCTAGGTCCCATGAAAAAGAATCCCAGTCCACTGCCAAAATTCACACAGTGACCTGCACTAATGGGACTTTGGCCTGAAACCAAGTTAGCTACTTGCAGATAAAAGGAAATAATCAGACCTTGGGGGACTACTGGACACTGGCTCTGAACCAACACCAGTTCCTGACTACGAATGTCACTGTAGTCCACCGGTCAGAGTAGGGGCTCTGGAGATGAGATGACCAATGGGGTTTCAGTTCAGGTCTGTCCCACAGTGTGCCAGGTGGCCCTGGGAACCTTCCTGTGGTCATCTCCCCAGTTCTGGAATGATAATTAAATACACACACTCAACATCTGGTGAAGTCCTCAAATTGGCTCCTCATCTACAGAAGGAGGGTTATTATGGTGGGAAAGGCCACATGGAAGCCACTAGAACTGCCTGTACACGGGACAGTAGGAAACCAAAGCCAATCTTGTACATCTGGTAGGATTTCACAGATTACAGCCATCACCAAGGAAGTGAAAATACAACAGTGGTGATTCTTGTCACATCCGCCTTGGACCTATTTGGTCTTTGTGGAAACAGGTGAATCTTAGAGAATGACAAGGGATTTTCACAAACTTAACTAGGTGATGACTCTAAGCGTAACTGCTATTGCAAATGTAGTGTCACTGCTTGAGCAAATTAACAAGTCTCCTGGTACCTGGTACACAACGACTGATCTGGCATATGATTTTTCTCCCCGCACTTGGTTTAAAAAACCACCACAAGCAGTTTGCTTTCACTGGAGAGGCCAGCAATACACCTTCAAAATCCACCTCAGTGGCATCTCAGCTGTAGTCCTATGCTATAATCTACTTTGCATGGATTTTGATGATCTCTTCCTTTTATAAGATATCACATTAATCCATTGCATTCAGGATATCATACTGATTGAACCTCGAGAACAAGAATTAGTAGCCGCTCTAGGTTTACTGGTAAGACTTTTTCCTCTACACATGTGTATATGCAAACTCTGTGTTTTCCTCAAGTTTGAGCTTGGCAAAAATTTTTTAAAAAATAAGCTTAAGCAAGGATGTTAGCTTCAATATTGTCTTCCCTTGTGCTCTTTCAACATTTCAGAAATTTTTACAACTCAATTCTCTGTATTTAGTGTTTCTCTATTTGAAATATCTAGAGCAGCCTCTGTTTTCCTTAGTGAACCCTAAGCATTGGTGTAATACAAAAGTCCTACTCTCACCCTCTAAATGTGACTGTAGTGCATTTCAATCTAATTCTAGGTACACTTTTTTCTTTTCTCGGCAGTGTGGTTAAACCTAGGGGTACTCTGTCCCTAAGCTAGATTTCTAGCCTTTAAATTTTTTTTTTAAATTTTGACACAGGGTTTCACTAAATCCTCAAGGCTGGCCTCAAACTTGTAATCCTCTTGCCTTAGCCTCCTGAGTAGCTGGGATTACAGGTGTGCACCACTACGCCTGACTCTATAAAAATATCTTTAGGGCCCAATAAAGATAGCAATTAGACTTATTGTTAGAAAAGTCATTAAATAACTGACTTGAAAATTCTTTAGGAAATTAAATAGTTCCCAGTTCTTAGATTTTAAGAAAACTGGAGGACCTAATTCAGTAGTCGACCCATAGAACACTTTATATATTTACTCACATATTCACCATTTCTGATGATTTTCATTATTTTTTGAAGATTCAGATTCCATCTTGTATAATTTCCCTCCAACCTGAAGAACATTTTTTAGCATTTCCTATGTTTAAGCTACTGTAGCAACATATTCTCTTAATTTTATTTCTTTGAAATTGTCATTATTTTACTGTGATTCTAGAAGAATGTTTTCACTAGGTATAAAATTCTGGGTTGACAGGTTTTGGGTGTTTTTTTTTTTTCTTCTCCTTTCAGCACTTTAAACATGTTCTCCCATATTCTGGCCCCATTATTTTGTGTGTTTTTTTTTTTTAAAATGTGTTTAGTTGTGGATGGACACAACACCTTCACTTGGTCTATTTTCACGTGGTGCTGAAGGCTGAACCCAGGGCCTCCCATGTGCCAGCAAGTGCCCCACCACGAAGCCACCATCCACCCCCTCCATTGTTTTTTATGACACATAAATGAGAATTCAAATTTTTGTTAGTTCCCCGACAATGTCATTATTTTTGTTTTTTAAAGCTCTTCTCTTTATTTCTTCTTTTCAGTGCTTTGAAGATAGAATGGTTTTATTGTATTCATCATGCTTTAGATTTCGTCTTTCATCAAATTGGAAAGACTTTCTGTATGTGTGAACCTGTACACTTTTGTAACAAAGATGAACTCTTCGCTCATACCCACAGGTGTCCAGGGGTCAGCTAAAATCAGAATTAGAGATTGAATATTTCCAACCCCATTTTCATCCACCTCCTTTGCACCATGTCACCTTGGATTGCAGGAAGAAGGTCTCATCCATAAACATCTTACCATGGGTCCCAGCTGCCCCCCAGGCAGCAGATTGCCTGACCATCCTGAGACAGAAGCAGGTCAGACTGCACTGGATTAGGATCACCTGCTTTGGCTGCTGTGTGTGAAAAGCCTCCAGATAGTCAAACCCCAAAGCTAACCATCATCCCCCTTTTCATAAAGCATCTAGGTCATCATCAGCCTCTCAAAGACCTGGGTAATGACGTGGGTCCCTGGTCAGCCTTGCGGCCTACACTGACTAACGTTTCTTTCATTCTATGAACCACTTACTTTTCTGTTTGGTTTTGGGGGCCAGCAGCCAGACCTGATTTGTTGGAGGCCCAGAGTCAAGGCTCTGGCCTAGGACTTGGTGACCCTTCCTCATTCCTTGCCTTCTAATACTCCAATTATATACTTATGGACTTTTTGCATTTTTTCTCAGACATTTTATATATATCACATATATCAATACAGGTTCACTACTTTGTTACTTTTTTGTTACTGTGTGTTATTTCAATCTATTAATATTTTAAATTTGAATTACAGTTTTTTCTAGCTTTGGAGAAAGGAAATTTGATTTTTAGATTTTATGTCTTTTTTCTTATGTAAAAATAAGAAAACTTTCTTCTGATATTTATGCTTTTGCAGATGATATGATCCTATATTTAGAAGATAAAAAAACTCCACTAAAAAACTTCTAGAGCTAATAATAATAAACAAATTTGGCTAAGTAGCAGGTTACAAAATCAACATACAAAAATTAATATCTTTCCTGTATACCAACAATGAATCTGCTGAGAAATAAATCAGGAAAACAGTTGCATTCACAATAGCCTCATAAATAAATAAATAAATAGATAGATAGATAGATAAATAAATAAATAAATAAATAAATAAGTAAGTAAATAAATAAATAAATAAATAAAATACTTAGGAATAAACCTAACCAAAGAGGTGAAAGACTTATACAATGAAAACTATAAAACACTGATGAAAGAAATAGAAGAAGACCTCGGGAGATGGAAAAACCTCCCCTTTTCATGGATAGGCAGAACTAACATTGTTAAAATGGTCATACTACCAAGAGCAACATGCAAATTCAATGTAATTTCCATCAAAATATCAATGACATCTTCACAGAAATAGAAAAAAAAAATCCTGAGATTCACTTAGAAGAATAAAAGACCCAGAATAACCACAGCAATTCTAAGCCAAAAAAGCAATGCTGCAGGCTTCACAATACCTGACTTCAGTCCTCCTCCTACAGAGTTACAGTAACCAAAACTGCAGGGTCTCTTCAGCATATGCCCAAGGGAATTCCTGGGAAGAACGCTGGCTGCTTTCTAACAGCCAGACCATATTACCTTCCCACCAGAAGTGCGTGAGGGAACCAGTCCCCCTCACCGTCACCCCCCCTTACTGATTCTCTCTTATAGCCGTCCTGGTGGGTGTGAGGGGTACTGTGTTGGTTTCGTATCACTCTAATGACCAGGGTTGTTCAGCTTTCTTCTGTGCTTATTGCCATTTGTATATCTTCTTAGGAGACATGTCTCCTTGGAAGCTACACTCATTTTAAATAGGATCATCTGACTTTTTATATTTATATATAATAGTTTTTCATATATTCTAAACACAAGTCCCTCGTTAAATATGTTTGCAAATATTTTCTCCTATTCTATGAATCGTCTCATCACTTTTCTAGATGGTGTCCTTTGAAGCACAAAATGTTTTAATTTAATGAAATTCCTAAAATTGCTAGTTTATGTCTTTGGTATCACAGCTAATAAACCATTGCCTAACCCAGAGACATAAAGATTTGCTCCTGTTTTTTTTTTTTTAAACATATAAGTGTAGCACTTAGATTTAGGTCAATGATTCTTTTGTGTAATTTACTTACAAATTTTAAAAATGATGTTTCACTAAAAAACCCACGTGTGAGTTTGGAACTTCTTGTAACACATGATTGTTTGAATAGCACAGGTTTACTTCTACATTGATAGTGAACATGTTAAACCTCGTTGGTGCTTTGTTTTGGAGGAGAGGCAAGGCGGTGGTTTTTACAAAATCTATGAGTTAGCAAAAGAGACATTTTTTCCAGGTTCGAGCATTTTGGAAAAAATAGCAAGCCTGGCGACTTGAATCTCAACATTTCTACTTTGGATGCCTTTGGGCTATGCTCAGATTGTGTACAATTTACATGCACCATTATGACATATCTAAGATCTCCTAATGAGCACTATTGCTCCTTAGCAGGAAAAACCATAAATTATTAATGGTGTCTGCATTTTTGACATCTAAATCTGATGCTGTCAGATGTTTTTGTCCTAGTTTTGCTGCAAAGAAATGTTGCAAGATACATCCAACCTCCTGCCTTCCTTCTGTCTGGAGGCATGACTTCACCCTGAAGAGTAGCTGGTGCACATCTCTATCATATTCCAGGGGCAAATGGCATTAGTGACAGGTAATGGGTAACTGCAAGCAGACTATGAAAAGGATCATGAACCATGGAAGATATGGGGGAGACTAAATGTACAACAGTTGGAAAAGCAGTTTCAGAGCATGGGTTGGTTCTGAGGAAGGGGTGTATTGTTAGAGCCCTGTGTCTGATGACTCAGGACCTATGTACAGTTCAACATAGGTCCTGATTCAAAGAAAAGGAAGGTATGATCTGAAGTCCAAGCACAGAGCCTGTGTCCAAGGACTTCTGCTTAAATGGAGGGAAACAACCATATGTGGGGTCTTAATAAGCATTGAGCAATGATTTGTGTCCTGAAATCCAAGCAGAATGGCAAAATCTGTTGTTGGTTTTATAAACACCAAAGAGAGGGTCGTTAAATTTTTAGCTATGGACAGAACAGACTGGCCAATAGGGAATAGGTAAGGAACAGAGCACAGAAAAGCAGGAATAGTAACGTGAATGCAGAACCACATAGCAGTTTTACCAACGCCGTAGGCAGGAGCTTCCAAGACCTGGAATTGTGGCTTTTCAATGCCAAAAACATCCTAAAATAAAACAGGTGCTCATGCCGTGGAAGGAAGAAATAAATGCAGGTTCATAGGAAGGCAGAAGTTGTCTGTTCCTGGCTCATGGAAGCCTCTCTAGCATGGATGGGTAAGGGTGGTGCGGTCTGCATGTTCTTCAGAGAGAAGCCGACTCTGCAGATGGCCAAGCTGGAGACCGCAGGTCAAGGGGTGGACTGACCTGAATCTCCAGAAGAGTGCTGGTTGTCAGGACCCAACAGTCAGAGAGTGGTGGGTAAAAGCAAGACGGAATGCAGTGAGGGACAGTTTGTAAGAAGAGAGTCCAGCAATGGTGATAAGGGAGGTGGGTGACCAAGGTTGGACTAAGGAACTTCAACAATCAACTATTCAAAGACACTCTGATTTACAACCCAAGTTAAAAGAGTGGTCTATTGTGATAATCTGCCCGCCGCACAAAAGAGATCCCAGGGCTGCTGGGGGGTATCTAAATCAGTTCACTGGGTGGGCAGGGTGATCAAAACCCCTATGCAAAGCCAAAGCCATCCTGAGCAAAGAGTGTTCAGAAAGCAATTCCCACCACGGCATTGAGCACTTCAACATAAACGTGGTAAAGGCTTGTATAAAGTTCACTTTTATAAAATCCTCTACACATTAATTCAGCTATTTTACAACAATCCTAGGAAATTGGTACGATTATTAACTGTATTTTACAGATGAGAGAAATAAGACAAAGAAATTGAATAAGGTACCCAAGTTCACTTAGCTAAGTTAGTGTCAGAGTTGGGAGCAAATATAGCTCATCAGATCCCAGGGTCTATGATGTCAAGTATTTTTTATCATGACCTATTACGCACAGGGTTGAGTTCATTACAAACCAACAAACCACAGCTCTAAGTCCTAAGCAATCAAGTTGAAAAAACACATTTCCACATGCCTGAATTCAACCTGGACCTTTCAAATTGTGGTTGAGTGTGTTAACAGATTAGTGTTAATAATGACACTTACTGAATACTTTCTAGGCATGTGAAACAATTAGAACAAATTCTGGCCCCTAGAAAGTATTCAGTAAGTGTCATTATTAACACTAATCTGTTAACACACTCAACACAATTTGAAAGGTCCAGGTTGAATTCAGGCATGTGGAATGTGTTTTTTCAACTTGATTGCTTAGGACTTAGAGCTGTGGTTTGTTGGTTTGTAATGAACTCAACCTGTGCGTAATAGGTCATGATAAAAAATACTTGACATCATAGACCCTGGGATCTGATGAGCTATATTTGCTCCCAACTCTGACACTAACTTAGCTAAGTGAACTTGGGTACCTTATTCAATTTCTTTGTCTTATTTCTCTCATCTGTAAAATACAGTTAATAATCGTACCAATTTCCTAGGATTGTTGTAAAATAGCTGAATTAATGTGTAGAGGATTTTATAAAAGTGAACTTTATACAAGCCTTTACCCCGTTTATGTTGAAGTGGCTCAATGCCGTGGTGGGAATTGCTTTCTGAACACTCTTTGCTCAGGATGGCTTTGGCTTTGCATAGGGGTTTTCCGTTTCAAATACATTTTAGATTTTTTTCTAGTTCTGTGAAGAATGCCACTGGATGTTTATAGCTATTGCCCTGAACCTGCAAATGACTCTGGGTGGTTTAAATATTTTAGTAACATTGATTCTCCTGACAGATGACATCAGGATGTCTTTCCACTTCTTTGAGTCCTCTTCAATTCTTTCTCCAATATTTCATAGTTTTCATTTTAGAGGTCTTTCAACTCTTTGCTTAAATTTATTCCAAGGTGTTTTTGGTAGCAATTAGAAATGCGATTGTTTTCTTGATTTTTGTTTTAGATAATCTGATATTGACATATAGCAACACTACTGGCTTTTGTGTGTTCAGTTTGTATCCTAAAACTTTGTTCAATTCATTTACTAATTTAATAGTTTGGGGATTTCCTGTGTATACGTTCACAACACCTGCAAACAGGGACAATGTGACTTCTTTTTTTACAATTCTAATGTCTTTTTTATTATTATTTCTCTGCCTTATTGCTCTGCTTAGACGTCCAGGATGATGGTGAATAACGTGGTGAGGCCAGGTGTGTCGGCACCTACCTATAGTCCCAGTGACTCTGGGGGATGCGGCAGAAGATTGGCAAGGCCATAAGCCACTTGGTGAGACTCTGTCTCAAAATAAAAAAATAAAATAAAATAAAAGGCTGGGACTATAGCTCAGTAGTAAAGTGCCTCTGGGTTCAATCTCTGGTACCCAAAATAAGATAAAATGAGATTTTTTAATGTTGTGGAAGTCAGCACCCTTGTCTTGGCCTAGACCTTAGAAATCCTTCAGCTTCCCCCCTTGAGTATGTTAGTCGTCGATCGACCAAGGATGGTCTTTATTATGCTTAGGTACGTCCCTTCTATCCCTGAGTTTTTCAGTATTGTTATTATGGAGGGATATGAAACTCCTCTCTGCCTTTCCTGCATCTGTTGAAGTGATCACCTGTCTTTCATCCTTCATTCTGTTGGTGTGGTTGTTATGTTTATTGATGTGCACATACTGAATATTCCTGAGTCCTTGAGACAATTAGTGATTATTGATTGTGGTGAATGATTTTTTAATGTGCTGTTTAATTCAGTAGTTAATATTTTGTTGAGCATTTTTAAATAAAAGACCTACCATATTATCCAGAAATCCCACTTCTAGGTATTTATCCAAAGGAAATGGAATGTGCACGTGAAAGACACCCCCACGTTTGCTGTAGCACTGACAGCTTAAATACCCTCAGTGGATGAATAACAGAGAAGTAGTACATATCCACAGTGGGATGCTACTCAACTATAAAACATTATGAAGTTCCTTCATTTGCAACATGGATGAAACTAGAAGAAAAATAAGCCAGGTAGGTGGGGGGGAAACCTTACTTATATGTGTGGGAAAAGATTGATCTCATAGAGGCTGGGATTTGAATACTGGTTTCCAGAGGCCAGGGAGAGAGGAGGAGCAGGGAAAGATTGATCAAGGGTCCTAAGATGCAGTTAGGAGGAGAAGGACTGGCAAACTATTGCACAGTGCAGGTGATCATAGGTAACAACATAGGATGCCTTTCAAAAAGCTAGAAAAAAGCATTTTGAAAGTTGTCATCATATAGAAATGATAAAGGTTCAAGGAGAGAGGTATGTTTAGCCTGATTGAAACAATACCCTATTTATACATATATTGAAACATGAGATGGTACCTATTAATATGCATTGTTTTTATGTTCGTTAGAATAATAAACCAGCATGATGACTAATACCAAAGACCACCCTGCATATTTATGTACTTCTTAAAAATCTGATATTTCAAGAACTTTGCCAGCATCTCTCAGAGCAGCTCTGTGAAGAGCTCTTTGGTAAGAGACAGTTCACTCACTACTCCTCACTTGGTGTTTGAGCTGTGTAAGCTGACACAGCCATCTGGAGTTGCCACACAGAGCCTGCCCCCTGGCAGGGGCCTTCAGAGATAATAAAGAGTCTGCGGGGGAGCAGGGAATGATTCCTCCCTCGGAGTTCAGACCTTTTTACCTCGGGAGCTATACAACCCTTGGAGGGGTTCACCAGTGTTCCAGAGACACTGGGGATTCGGAAACAGGAGGGACATTTATGCTGTGGACATATTTATATTAGACATTTCTGAACTTGTTAATATTTTACTTCTGCTGTCTATGATTCGTGACCTGACCATGGCTAAAGAACACCCCCCCACACTCACACTTGGATGTACACACACGTTCATATGCACGCCGGGAGTTGGCTTTGCAATGTATCTGTGTCTGTGAATCATTAACCCAACTAATAGGATCATTGCTCCAAACACATTATGGACCCTTGCTTTTGAAACAGAGGACAGTCTTTATATAAACCCACATGGACACCATCCTGGGTTTGTAAAGAGAGATAACGAGGATCAAACCTCTTTCCCAGGTCCCTGGCCACTGTCAGTCACCCTTTGGACTGTGTCCAGCCTCCCTGAGTGCCAGCTTCCAGGCCTTCTGCAGAGGACCATTCTTCCTGAATGGAGATTCTGAAAGAGCTTTGGCCTCCTTTCCATCCAGAGCCTGGAAGACAGCCTTCCAGACAGGTCCTTATTGTTGTGGATCTACCATGGTTTTCTCTTGACAAATGCCCTACATGATGGGCTGCCTTTCTGGTAGCCTTGGAGTCAGACCTACAGAACTTCCCTGTTTTGACAGCATTGACCTTGATCAGCACTCAGTCACCGGTTTCAGATCTGCCTCCAGAGAAGTTGCTAGAGAATTTAAGAGACTTGAGGTGGGGACTGTGGAACTGACCATGCCATCCATGGGGTGGTAATATGTGGTGCTCCTGTGGCCAGCACGTCCAATCACTGCAAATTTAGTGACTTAAAGCAACATAAGTGAGTTATCCTCTATTCTGGGAATCAGGAATCCTGAGTGACGATGTCTCGGGGCATTCCTCCTGGAGACTCATAGTTGCTCTGCTTCCTTTCCTTGTCCACCTGCTGAGGCTGCCGCATTGCTGACCTAATGGCCTCTCCTTTCTATGTAAAGTCCATCAATGAAACTGTGCTTTTGTTGTCAAGTATCCTCATAGCTTTTCTCACCTCTCCTCAAGTTAAAAATCCCCATATGACTACCTTAGAACTACCCAGACAATCCAGAACCTCTCCTGGTGTTATAAATCCTCGTGTGACTATGTTAGACCTACCCAGACAATTCAGGACCTCTCCTTCTGTTATAAATCCCCATGTGACTTCTTTAGGTCTACCCAGACAATCCAGGACCTCTCCTCATGTTATAAATCTCCATGTGACTACCTTAGACCTACCCAGACAATCCAGGACCTCTCCTGGTGTTATAAATCCCCATGTGACTATGTTAGACATACCCAGACAATCCAGGACCTCTCTTCATGTTATTAATCCCGTGTGACTATCTTAGACCTACCCAGATAATCCAGGACCATCTCTTTGTCTCAAAACCTCGACTCATCACACAAGTACCTCCTGCCACTCACCGGTTCAGGGGGGAAGACGTGAACATCTTTGGAGGGCTATTTTTATGTCTACCTGAATGAAGGAGGCAGTAGCCTCTGTAGGGTAAAAGCTTCCCTTTCCTTCTGTTGCTGAGAAGTGTTGAATATTTGTGTTCTCACCAGTTATTACATTTCATGTCCTGTGCTTCCACCCTGACACCACCAGTACTGACCCGCTTCAGGAGAGTCCAGGTCCCTTCTAGGTAGGGAACGATGCAGTATATACAGGCATTTCTGATATCAGTGACAGATCCTCTAAAAGAGAGACTAAGAAAACTACCCCACTTACAATAGCCTCAATAAAATAATATAAAATAAAATACTTGGGAATCAACTTCACAAAAAAGGTGAAAGATCTATACAATGAAAATTCCAGAACCCTAAAGAAAGAAATCAAAGAAGACCTTAGAAGATGGAAATATCTACCTCGCTCTAGGATAGGCAGAACTAATATTATCAAAATGACCATACTTTCAAAAGTGCTATACAGATTTAATGCACTACTGATCAAAATCCCAATGACATTCCTCATAGAAATAGAAAAAGCAATCATGAAATTCATCTGCTAAGAGACCCAGAATAGCTAAAGCAATCCTTAGCAGGAAGAGTGAAGCAGGGGGCATCACTATACAAGACCTTAAACCATACTATAGAGCAATAGTAACAAAAACAGCATGGTATTGGCACCAAAACAGACTGGTAGACCAGTGGTACAGAATAGAGGGCACAGAGAAATTATTGGGTTGCGAGACCTTCACCCACTCAGTGAATTGTCCCCTGGTGGGGTTAACTGAGTGGTACCTGGAGGCAGGTGGGGTGTGGCTGGAGGAGCAGGTCGCTGGGGGAGTGGCTTTGGGCTTATGTTTGTATATAGCTGTGTCTGCCAGGGAGAGAAACACTCTGTCTCAGTGTTTGAAGTTACCCACATTCCACCTAGTCCAGAGCACCAAATTCCTCAGTGTGTGTATATCCCAGTTTACGGTGACAGAAATATGAAAGTAGTTGCCTGGGTTTGAGGATGAGGAATATTGACTAGAAAGAGGAGATTTTTCAATTAATGGAAATATCTTCTCAAAAAACATGCAATATACATTTTAGTATAACAGCTCCAACTAAGTGGCTTTTTAGGAGTGCCCTCCTGGCCCTGGTTGTGGAGTTACCCATGAGCTGTCCTGCCTCCCTGCGGCCTTATCTCCTGCTACTCCCCCCAGTTCACATAGGCCTTCCCTACTCTGCTCTTCTGTTTCAGCCACAGGGGTCTCTCACCAGCAAAGTGAAACTTCTCCTGCCTAAAGGACTCTGCAATTGCTATTCCTTTAGCCTGCAGTCTATCCCTAGCTCTTCTTATGACTGTCTCATTCTCAAGATCACATATCAAATGTGCCTTCCTCCAAAAGGCAATTCTTTCTGTTTTAATATAGCTTCTTCTTCCCTCACCCCATTCCCCTTTATGACTTGCTTGGTCTTTGCAACCACTGAAGATTGACATGTAAATAGAGCTCTTCCAAGTCTGACCAAAGGTCTTTAAGATTCTGCATATCCACAACTTGTAACTTTTATTGTTGTTGGTATTCCATTATGTCAATGTGCCACAATGTGTCTTCCTGTTCATCTTGTTGATGGGAACTTGAGTCTTTGTGAGTAAGTATTTTGTGGATCGATTTTTCATTTCTTTTGCAACAGTCAGCAAAGAAGGATATTTGCAAAGTCTCTCATACTATAGGAATGTCAGTCTTCTAATTATTCTATTCTGGACTACCTACCACTCTTGGTGGGAAAATGCCTGATTAGCTTTCAATGACATTGAACAAATAACCATGTTGGATATCCAGGTAACAGCCTGACGGAAATGGTAAGAGAGAGTAGATTCCAAGAACACCATGTACACTGAGGAAATTAATCTGTCTTTAGAAACTTCATAGAGAAGGTATATCCAAAGAGGCCCTGAATAAAAAAGAAGAGAATTAAATGCAAAAATGATAACTCACACCAAATGTGAAATTTATTTTTCACATCACTAAACTAGATAAAGAGAAACAAAGTGCACTTCAGACACATAACCAGGAACAAAGAAGGGCGTTGATAATGATAAAAATGTCCATTTAAAAGAAGATGTAACCAGCCCTAAATGTGTACACATGTGATAACAGAACACAAAACTGATAAGCCTGGATGGAGGGACATAAGCCAGGGGACCCCCCATTGACCAGGCATTGGGCAAGCGTTGTTCCAGAAGGGGATGCCAGCTCCAACAAGATGGCTTCCTTCAGCTGAAGGAAACTTCTAGAGGGTCTTGAGGGAGGAGGGTCTCTGTCCTGAAGCAGGGTGGCCAGGGTACCACAGCATTCACTACGTAAGGTCCCCACATAAGTTTGTCATATTGGAGATGCCTGTTAAACACTCAGTTAGATGTTGAGTAGCAAGTGGTGCGAGATTTGGGAGCCAAAGAGAAATGTCTGGGATGATGACAAATTTGGAGTCAACAGCATTGAAATGACGTTTTAAAACCAGAAAAATAGGTCAGGTCACCAAGGAAATTAACAGAAAAACAGTCCACAACCTGGACTGTGGGGCCCTTGGAAGCTGATAGGGAACAACCGAAAAAATCAAAAAGGGGCAGCTGGCAAAATCAGAGGAAGGTGGCGGTGAGTTGGCCGGAAAGCCACAGCGACAAGTGTTTCCAGGGAGAAGAAAGAAGGAATAAAGCCCACGCTGCAAGTGTCAGAGAGATGAGCGTGAGGGCCGCGAAAGCTTCCAGCCAGGTGAGAGTCTTGGGGGTCTGCCAAGAGCCATGTGGGAGAGGAGGGGGCGAGAGTCTGGCTGGGCCATGAGAGAAAGGAAGAGGGAAACAGGACCTTAAAGATCGCTCTCACGGAACAACTTTCCAGACCCAGGAGAAATGCAGAAGGTTTGTATGTGATGGAAGCCATCGGTCCCAAGAGAGCGAGGCATGGGAGGGGAGTCAGCTGGAGGGGCTTCAGGGGGGCAGAGATGGAGGCTGTGCCAGGCTGGTCGAGCCCAGGGGATGTGCCCTTCAGCCAGGCCACAGCGGGAAGCTGCACACAGGGACCTGGAAGATGCGTCTGGGGAGTCCCTTGGGTCCCTTTGACTTACTCTGCGTTGGAAGCACCAGCGTCTGCTGCACTGAGGATGGGGGAGGAGCTGGAAATTTGAGGGCAGAAGAGAGGTTCTCCTTTGTCTTGGAGAGTGGGAAGTATGGGAAGAGATGACACAGAGCTGGACAGCACCAAGGCCCCAAGGACGTGAGTGAGCGAGAGGAGGACGTAGCCGTTTCTCATTCAGCCCTTCTCATGAAGATGGGTAAGCAGTGCTTTGTCTTTTGTTTCTGGGAGAATGAGAGAGTCCGCTTCTGGCACATGACATCACTTAATAAGTGTGTAGGTACACTGCTATCTTGGGGCTTCATCAAGAGCAGCGTTTCTATTTCCTCACTAAGCAGAACTTCAGTGTTGAGAATCATTAGGTCCAACTTCTCATTGGCCACTTGAATGTCACCCCTTCACCCTTCAGCCTTTGTTTGAGTGGCTCAGGGGCAGGGCACATTCGTGTCCTTGGGCAGCTGTTCATCTCTGGACATCTCTGATAAGTGGATTGCCTTTTTTCGGTGGAGTGAAATCTGCTCCCTGATAACTTTCACCCAAATCTACTCATTTGGGCCACACTGAAGAAATCATCCCATCCTTGTGCATGTCTTCTACAAACGGTCCTCTTTAAATTGGGTCAGCATCCTGTGTAGGCACTCTGGACCTTTCCAGCATATGTCCAACAACTTTTTCTTCCTTACTGGAACCATTTGTATTTGCAGAAGAAAAATTCTGGTTTCAGTACATCTCACCTTCTGGAGCCATGGAGTTGTTAAAAGTCTCCCCTTGACTTTCTCCGCAGAGGAGAGTCCGTAATCAGTGCTTCTCTAGCCCAAACCAGGCTTTGCTCTGCTTCTCCTTCCTTCCTTCCTGGCCATCTTCCTTTCTCCTGGAGACAATATCTTGCTATCTTGCCCAGGCTGGCCTCCAACCGTGGGGCCCAAGTGACCCTCCTGCCCCAGTTTCACAAACAGCTAGGACTAGAGGAATGTGCCACTGCCCCTTCCCAGAACAAGTTTTCTTTACCATGTTCCATAGAACTTTGATAGATCTTAATGATTGTTCCATAAAAATTGTTTTATATAGTAAAAATGATTCTGGAAAGCTATAGGCAAGATTCAATGGTTTCTTCATGTAGAGATATGTTAATGTGTCATGAATTTCCTGGAGGGCGCTGTAGTACATTTCTTAAACCCTCTGGTTAATAAATGTATTTGTGTGTGTATGAGTGTGTGTGAGTGTGTGTGTTGTGTATGTGTTTGAGTGTGTGTGTTGTGTGTGTGTGTTGTGTATGTGTGTGAGTGTGTGTGTGTGTTACTAATTTCCTCAGACTAGCATCCCTCAGAATCATCTTTGGGAAATGCTGGCCCAGGAGTGTTTCTCAGAGTTAACTAACACATGACACATACAATATTGACTTAGATTACTTTATTATAAAGTTAAACAGATAGATACAATCATAAACTAGGTGCAAATTCCACTCCTTATGTTTATAGATCTTCCATATGCAAGTATAAAACCAAATCCCTTAACAAATTAAATATAAGCAAAAGAAAATTCAAATTGATCCTATTAAGTTAATGTAGCATGTAATAATGTTTTGTTTAACTAAAATCAACAATGCAAAATTTATTGATAAAAACATCTTATTAACTTAGTTCTGATTTTATGCATAATAAACTTGCTTTTAAATCATTATCATATCATTGTCCATATTTTTCTTTCTAAAAAAAGGAACTCATTTATCCAAAGATTTCTATTTGAATGGGTCAATCAATGCAAATAAAAATGCAATAATTTCTAAAAATTCTTTTAAGCAAAAAAGTAACATAATACTCATTGATTTACTTTCTACTACTGAACTGTAGCAAGTTGGTATGCACAAAGAATACAAATAAAACACCTAAAATAATACCATATCAATACTGTACTCACTTGTACCCCAGATTCTTTCAAGTTTAACATTTCTTTTCTTCTCTGTCACATCATGGTGATGACAATTCTCCCACACTTACTTTTTTGACCCTAGTGTAAAACCTTCATCCATAGATGACTCTAGGATATTATTTGGACTTCACTTGGCAGGAACATAAACATAAACAGAAAAATTCGGGGGCCATAACTGAGTGGTCATGTTTACTTTTAAACTAATTATCTATGATCTAGAAATGTTTATATTATTTTTAGAGGTTATTCTAAAACCACTTCTCCAATAGTGGAAAACGAGAGACTAGAAGCTGTAAAACGTTTGTAGTGGTCTTTATGGAGAGTTGATAGGCATTCTCTTCTCTACACAGGGATGGAGAGAAACACTCTGCTGGAGTCTCCAGGCCTCCCTCTTGTGTTCCGGGGCCCGTTCCTCTTCTCCAAACCAGGAGGAAGAAGCTACTTTCTTCCATTCCTATCCATGCACTTCTTACATTTGAATTTTAAAGATTTTTTATTTCTTACTGTGGAAGGAAAGACTTTTCCCCTCAATCACAGAATTTGAATTCACACTCCCTGGACTGAGGAGGAGGCTAGATTTGCACCTGGGGGAGGTTTTAAAATTTAATATCCTCAGAATTTAGGGTCTATCTAGGTCTGAAATCCACCTAACATTAATCTAATCTTGAAGCCTTCACCAGGGCTGCCGTGGGGCTGCCGTGGGGTTGCCCAAGACCGGCCATTTCTTCACAGCGGCCTCTTCCAGCCCTCGCGGAACCAGAGCTGTGTAGGGCTCTCTTCCATTGGCCTGTTGGCCTGTCCTCCTGCTGAGTCCCCCTCCATCTTCTCCTTCTTTCCATCTCCATCTCTCTCCACTCAATGAGGACCAAGTCTCTCCAGGACCCTGTGTTTGAGCCTGATCTCTCCTCCAAAAGCTCTCGCTCTGACAGTGCGATTCCCAGGGCCGAAAGGTGCAGAGCAGTGAGCTCCTGGATGAACTGCCATTTGCTGGGCCTTAACCACAGGGCTGAAAGGACGAGTGGCATTAATGAGGCAGTTGGGTGTGGCTAGAGGTACTAGGTCACTGGACACGACCTTGGAAACTGCATCTTGTCCTGGCAAGTGTTGCTTCCCAGCAGCCAGGGCTGAGTGACTGCCCTCCTCCACCCTTCAGCCACAATGTCAACCTCTCCCAGGCCCAGAGCATGGGCTCAGTCAACCTCGGACTGAACCTCTGAGTCCACAGGCAAACGTCCTTCTCTAAGTGATTCTCCTCAGGTCCTCTGCTCACAGAACCGCCTGCTTTGGGGCTGGAGGGTGGTGGGCTGGCTTGGGGGAGACATGAAAGAAGACTTGTCTTAAGAAGATGCCCACCTTTAAGAACCGGGTGATGATGAAAGAGACTGTGATGCTGAAGTCATACCCAGAGCACAGTGTGCAGTCTGCCCTGAGGCTTTCCAGCTGTAAAGGTGAGGAGCGACATGGTCTGCTAAAGGGGACTATGGCTGAGGTTCTACTGCATAGTAACCTCTGTCACTCAACCAAATCTGCTGATACGAAAAGCTCTAAGTGGCCAACACTCTACTGAGGTCAGACATGAAAGAATCCCTGTCTTTTCTTGAAGAAGAGAAGGAAAGGTGAGCGTGGTCATCAAGTGGGATCAAGAGCATGCAACTTGGGGCTGGGGCCCAGAGGCAGAGGCTCACCAAGCACGTGTGAGGCACTGGGTTGGATCCCCGGCACCACAGACAAATAAAAACAGATAAAATAATATATTGTGTCCATCTACAACTATATATATATATATATATATATATATATATATATATATTATATTGCTTGCCACCTGCACTCTCCCACGACACGCCCTGATTCCCTTCTGTGCAGCCTTGTTCGTTAATTTTCCCTTCTCCTTTTTTCTCATTGATTTAACAAACATTTATGGAGCTTCCTTTATGTAACAGGCCTCTATCAAGGTTCAAGGTTCAAAGATGAAATGCCTGTCCCTGCCCCCTAGGGACGGTCAGTCTAGAGGGGGACACAGACCACCAAATCTAGACAGTAAGTAAACACCTGTGATATATGCTCATGCCTTAACTCATCCAGGGCTCACCCCACCATCTACATGTCCTGTTTCTTATTTTCAGTTGCCGTCTCCCCGGAGCTGAGCTCACAAGCCTGACCAGACCCTGCCGTCCTTCCTGCAGTGGTTCAGAGGAGTGCACTCGGCACCTGTGCTTCCATCGTGAAGATGTGGACCTTCATTACTGACACCTAATCCATCTATAGATTCAGCTCTTTGTGCAAGGGCTGTGTCCAATTGTCCATTTGTACAGCAGCGGATCCATCGGGAAAATGCCTTAAAGACTTAAAACAAAGTGTGGGAGCTCTGCCTGCTGCCCCCCCCCCCGCTTCTGAACCCTGCCATGCTAAGGTGGTAGATGATGCAACCGATGCGCCTTTGCCGTGTTCAACTGTAACATGAAGTCCCATTCCCCCGCATGCGCCAGCTCATGCAGACACTCCGCACACGTGCCCTCCTTCATGGCCTCCCCGTGGCTAGCCCAGAGCAGACGTTTCTCAGGCTTTATTTTTTACCCTCGGCCACCAGGGATAAAGAACTAGATATGTCCAGTTAAGACTAGAGAATGGGCTGCTACAGCTTGAATAGATGTTCTCCAAACGTCCACGTATTCAAGGACAGCCTCTGGGGTAGTGTTACTGAGAAGTGGTGACCTGGTGTGAGAGTGGGACCTGGGTGAGGTTCTTAGATCATTGGGAACAGTCTGTCAAAGGGGGATTGTGGGACTCTGGCTCCCTCCTCACTGTCTTACTTCCTGACCAAAAAGTGAATAGCTGTGCTCTGTCAGGTGCTCCTGCCATGATGTAATTCCTTACCACAGGCCCAGAGCAAAAAAGGCCAATGGATCATGGATTGAACCCCCAAAACTGTGAGCCAGAATAAACATTTTGTCTTTAAAATTTGACCATTTCAGGCATTTTGTTATAGTGATGACAAGCTGACTGACACAGGGACAAAGTTGCAATGATCCAAAAAAATTTCTTCTGGATGACAAAAGCGTGTGCTACTGAGGAGTTCAACTAACCCTTAGAAGTTAGTGAAGCAGGAGTGTTTTAGTTGATTTGTCATCAGTTATTTTTGAATACTTACAATGCAAGAGGCATGATTCAAAGTCCTGGGGAATCATTGTAAACAAAAAAAATACATATAAAGGAGGTGAAAGGAGCAGGGTGAACAGATGGGGAAGTTGTCCTGAGCTATAACATTCCTTGCTAATGAGGGTGAACAGTTTTTCATGCATTTGTTGACCAAGGGCAGGAGGAAGAGCGGGGTGGCCCGAGAAATGTGGAGGAGTTCAGAGTGAGTAGAAAAGGTGGAGGTGGGGAGGGGCGGGGTGATCCAGGAAGCACCTGAAGATGGCAGATTTAACTTGATTCCACAGGCAGCCCTCCATATGTGGATTCCACATCCTCACATTCAACAGACCACAAACTGAAAAAAACATTTTTTTTAAAAAAAGATACCTGTACTGAACCTGTACAGACTTTTTTCTTGTAATTCCCTAAACAATACAGTTTAACAGTAATTTACATAGTGTTAAGATGGTAGTAGGTATTATAAGTAATAGACATGATTTAAAGTATACAGGGTGATATGCACAGGTTATATGCAAATCCTACCCCATTTTATATAAGGAACGTGAGCATCCAGAGATTTGGGTTTCTGAGAGAGATCCTGGAACCAACTCCCCATAGATACCAAGAGCTGACAATATGCACACTTAAAACTACTCCTAGGATCTTAGAAAGTTTAAAAGAAACATAATAACTGCATATATTTATGGGGTACAGTGTGATAGTTTGATATATGTATATAACATGTAATGATCACAAATTAATGTTTATTTGGGATAAACATTTGGGATATGCTAATCTCTTCCTACTCACTTTGGCTTTTTTGGTTTTTTGTTTGTTTGTTTTTTGTTTGTTTTTAACTGGAGATTTAGCTCAGGTGCACTCAATCACTGAGCCTCATCCCCAGCCCTATTTTGTATTGTATTTAGAGACAGGGTCTCACTGAGTTGCTTAGTGCCTCACTGTTGCTGAGGCTGCTTGGGATCCTTCTGCCTCAGCCTCATGAGCTGCTGGGATGACAGGTGTGCGTCACTGTGCCCAGCCCCACTCACTTCTACAGGTCATCGTTTCTTTCTGTTGACAACTTTTAAAATCCCCCCTTTTAGCTATTTTGAAATCTACCATAAATTCTGTTACCTATAGTGACCCCATTGTACTATGGAACACCAGAGCTTACTCCTGTCTTACTGAAATCTTGTCTCCGCTAAACAACCTCTTTCCTTCCCTATGCACTAACCTCCAAGCCTCTGGTGCTAGTTTGTTTCACTTAACATAATGTCCTCCATTGCCCCCAAATGATGGAAATTCATTCATTTTTGTAGCTGAATAATATTTCAACACATATATGTATAACACACATTCACACACACATATACTCACACACTCACACAAACACACACACTCACACATACTCTCTCTCTCACATACACACACACACTCACACTCACACACATACATACTCACACACACCACGACTTTTCTGAACCATTTGTCCACTGATAGACATGTAGGTGGTTTCCGTCTCCTGCTCTTGTGAACAGAGCTGAAGTCAACCTGGACGTGCTCCTTTCGAGGCCTTTGAATATACACCAGGCATAGAACTCTAAATCACAAGCTGGTTGTGTTTCTAGTCTGTTGTTGTTTTCCCCAGTGTCTACACTGATTCACGTTCCCACTAACAGCGAGTAGGGCCCCTTTCTCCACACCCTCAGCAGGATTCATCACTTTTGCCCTTTGGATAATAGTCATCTTAATGGAGGTGAGACGATGTCTCCCTGAAAACCACGAGAGGGACTGAAGCCAGGAGGCCACTCGTCTGCTTCTGGTGATCCCTCAGGAGAATGGACTGCAAGGGGAGGGGGTCCCAGGCCAGTCCCAAGACTCTGATGGGGAGAGGTGACCAGGAGACAGAAGAAGCTGTCATCTTTGAGATAAACTGAAGGAAAAGCAAAGGGGCCTATTGAGGACCTAAAGGTGGGGACACAAGTTCAAAGGGGATCAAATAGGACTCCTCCAGAAACAAGGTAGAGAGTATAATGGTGTAACAGCCTAGCAATTATTTACACAGTGTACATTATATTACATATCATGAGTGATCTTATTAATTAGCAGTAGGTATTACAAGTGGTGTTATTAGGGATCTTGCTAAGGTGGGAAGGCTAGGGTGGAGTAAAACATCTGGGAATAGCCCGGTATCAACGACTCTCTTTGGGAATTGAGGATTGAGAGGTCCGTCGATATCCAAATGGAGAAGTCAGGGATGTTCTCAGTGTGGGATCACACCCGGGGGGGGGGGTGTCATGGGCTCGTAGGCCGTGTTTCTTCTCTTCACTCTTCTGAGAACACCTTTACCGACACCCTCTGTCCAGCTCCTACAAAGTTGTGTCCCCATTTGCAAAAATTGCAAAGTAAAAGACAGGACAGATGAGAATTTGCCATCCTAAAGAATAAAACAACCCATGCACAAACATAAGACGCGAGCTTGTGAGGCTCCCACGGTGAGTCTGGGGTTCAGAGGGGGGAAAGGACCTGGGGTATGGCATACATAGAAAGCCGGGGCATGGACCCAACGTGCCAACCTAACATGGACTGGTGTGCCCTCAGCTCTCCTAGCTGCTGCCAAAATGGTCGCTATGTTCATGGGATGTGAACCAGGTCAGGGATGTGCACACGCCATGAGGTAATTCATCCTTTATCATTCATGGTGAGTGCTAGGTAAAGCACAGAATAAATAAGACTCAGAGTTGGTAAGACAATAATGTCTTCTGAGAAATTAGTTCATGTCTACCCACAAGGTCCCAGGAGGGTGTTTATTTTTAATTCTTGGTCAGTGAAAGTCAAACAGGCACCTAGGTGTCCAGTGACCTGTGTCTGCATCAGTCCTTTGTGAATAATGGCCCCTGAAAGGTAAAATACGCTCTGTTCCTGCAAAGCCCCACTAGAGAGCTGCAGAGAACAGCCATGGCCAGTGCAGAGGGCCCTAAACCTGAATGGGCCATCACCTAGTGGTCCAGCTCTTCCTCTAGGCTGCGGAAATGGAGCCTCAGAAGCATTAGGTGGTGCTCCCAAGGCCACCCAAACAGTTAGTGGCAAAGTCACAATTCCATTAGCGTTTCTCTTACTTAAAATCCAGTTTGAGGGCCAGATTACAGTTCATGTAAGAATGCTTGTTTACCTTGTGCAAGGCCCTGGGTCTAATGCCTAACAGAGCCAAAGAAAAAGAAAAAAAAATTCTACATGCTCTCAAGAAAAGTACAAAGGTTATAGGGCCAAGAATACCAATTTGCTATGTCCCATCTTGTGGAGTCTGTCAAATCTCCTTGCTTCTCTGAACCTCAATATCCTCTTCTGTGACAGTGCATCCTTGCCATATTGTATTTTGCTGGAGATTAACAAAGATAGGGGCAAATATCCATCAAATGCCCCAACCATTACTCTTTCTGTAGAGGTCCTTGCTCCTCTCTGAGGTCTTTGTTCCTTCTCTTGAAGCAATTTTCAGAATGAACTCACATGATCCTGTCCGGTTAGACTACTTGGCTATATTTTGAAGTACTCACGAAGGTCACTGCACATTCTTTAGAAAACACAAACCGTAGGAGATGCGTGCATCGTTCCTCTGACCACAAGGTGAGGAGAAGGGGACACTGTCCTAGACCTCCTTCCATCCAGCCCCAGTCAGCTGATGTTTGCTGAGTGCCACCAAGGGCAGAAGAGGATGCTGGGACACATGGGGCACTTCCCTCTGCACTCTCCTGTCATTATTATCTCACGTCATTCACTCGCTCTACATGGTGGAAGTCTGGCCTCACTCCTGATTTCAGAGACGGGACTGAGGCCCAGGAAGTTAAATAACTAATCCAGGACCCTTCACAAATAAGTGCCGGCTGGGGGATGCGGGCCAGCTCTGCCCCCACATGCACAGTGCAAACCCCTCCACCTTCCCTGACATGCTGGTCAGGCAGGGGATTGGGAAGTGCTAGAAAGTTCTAGAAAGGTGGCTACTGGTGCAGAGGGGCGTCTCACCTTCTAAAGGAGGCTCAGCCTGGCCTGGCAGGAGGCAGGAAGAGAGAAATGGAATTGCTGACCATGCAGCTGTGTGAATCTGCCTGCTGAACACAGTGTGTTTGTGGAAAAGGTGCGTGCACACACACAGACCTACACACTTTGGCTCTTTGAGCTGCTTAGCAAAGTTTTTGATCCTGAAAGGAATAGAGTAAAGCTAAAGTGAGAGACAGAAGGCTGGACTGGCGGTGTGCTCCCTACAGCTTGTCCTGGAAGCCCACTCCACGTTGAGGTGTTCATGTAGAAGACCCTGACTTAAGTCTCTCCATGAGGTAGACCACAGGGAAGGCCCCAGGAATCCCCAGAGCACTGAGCCCAGCCAAGCCTGGCCTGACTGGCAGCAGGCATGGAGAGGCCGGGGGCCCAGCTCCCCTCTGCCCCCACTGCCTGGCAGACAGCTGCGTCCAGGTGCATGGCCAGAGCAGCAGCTGCCCCCCAGCCTTCCCAAGGCTGTCCACCAGCTGGTCAGTCCTCGTGCACATCTTCTGACCAAGAAAGTTCAGGTGCTCTTCCAAAGCAGTTCTAGAAACCACTGGCACCTTAGTGTGACCTAACACAGGACGTCTGTCCCTCCGGCAGGAAGAATGCTTCTCCAAGGGGCAGAGGAGAAGTCATAATTAGGATCGTTCATTCATCCGGCAGAACTGAGCCTCCTACAAGAGCCAAGCACAGGTCCTGACCCTAGCTGCACACCGCACTCACCTGGGAAATTTTAAGAACACCGAAGCACAGCTCCACCCAAAACCAATCAAATATGAGTATCTGGGAGTGGAGCCCAGCGCCTTGTGATTTTTTAAAGCTCTCTAGGTGACTCTCCCGTAGTTGAGAAACACTGCATTTGGTATTCTACACAACAAGAAACAGGCCAGGCCTCAGGGGCTCAGGGTTCTACAGAATCCTGCAGCAGGTTTTTTACCTGAAGACAGCCCATCTAAGAAGATGTTGTTATTGTGCATTTTACAGATGAGTCTTAGAGAAAGTGTTTAGCTGTCCAGAGTCACGCAGCAGGTAAGTAGCAGAGTGGCCCAGGAAGCAGGCTTCTGATGCTATAACTCCCACTATAATGTCATAAAGCAACAAACAGAGGAAAAGGACCCAAGAAGAAACTCAGAATACATCATAATTACACCACAGGAGCATCACAAGCCCAGAAGAGGTGGGAGCACTGCATATGCCCATGATCTGTCACTGCCTACAATCCCAGCCACTCTGGAGGCTGAGGCTAGAGGATCACAAACTCAAGGCCAGCTTTGAAAACTTAGCGAGACCTTGTCTCAAAATAAAACATAAAAAGGGCTGGGCATGTGGCTCAGTGGCAGAGGGCCTCTGGGTTTAATCCCTAGTACCCTCCACCAAGATACCCTTAGCCAAGTGTAAATCGGGGGAGTGCCCTAGGTGAATCTAACTGCCAGGACTAATTCCACCAACCACCTACGTGCATCATCCTACCTGAAATGGTGTCAGTGTTGATGCACTGCTTGTTTATTTAACTGTTCTCATTAAGGATTTTTTAAGCAAAAAAACCTTGTGGCCCGAGTAGTAAGTAGATACTTGAAGGATCCCCTTGCCAGACTCAACACCTGGTCTTAGGATGTATTAGCAACCCTAAGAAGAATATCATTTTTGCACGAATTAGTGTGTTGGCTATTTGCTGGCCATTAATTAATGGTCAAGGCATCGGAGGGGCTCAGGGGGTGAAGGAGACAGGTGTGGCACATGGCTACACAGTGGGCCAAACCTCAGCTCTGAAATCTCACTACCCTCTGGTGCTGTTCAGCCTTCTGTGAACCATTGTCCTCTGATGACACATATGGTTCTGACTTCTCTGGAGTGGGCGTAGGATTCTCAGAGCTGCCTCAGAGATATTTAGTCTGGTTCCCAAGTGCTGGTCCCTGGGGAAGTAGGAACCAGTCTTCATAAACAGTCCACTAACCACTGCCTTCCTCCCATCAGCTACTGGCCTGAGACTTTCTCTGTCTGTTTTTCTGACCCCCCTTCTCTGTCACTCCTGGTGTTTGTCACAGAGCAGTTGTCTGGTTAGCACTTGGTAATTATCAATAAAATGCAAACCACCCATCCTGCAGAGAAGTCTAAGGAAGCCAGAATCCCACAGAAAGAGCAGAGCTAGGAGAAGCCAGTCTCCTGGCCCCACCTCAGTGGGTCATGTCCCACTGACCAGGACTGCAAAGCATTTACAAGGTAGACTCCATTCCAAACGTGAACTGGACCAACCCCCAGTTTTTAGATTTGTTTCAGGGGTCTTTGGGCATGGGCCCCATCATGGACAAGCCATGATGAAAGCAAAGATAGTCATCACCCCTTCCTCTTTCTGACCAAGAAGAAGGCACTGAGATGTGTTGATGACATCCATGACCTACCCCTTGACATGTGTAAAATTCATATTTGTTTTTTAAAAGAGGACCCACCAAGAATCCAATAACAGCAGTTTGGGTCTGTGCTACCTGAAGCAGAGGGCCTTCCTGGTTCTCTCCATACAGTCATAGTGGAAATAGAAATAACCCACCCACACTCTCTGAGCACCCAGTGGATCCCAGCTTATCTAAAACATACTAGTGTGTCACGTAATGCCCATGTGATGGGGTCCCATTTTCTCCTTATGCAGAGGAGGGTTATGGGTGCAGTGGGGGTAACAAGTGCCTGAGACAGGGTTAAGCCTGTCTCTAAAAGACTTTGTGCTGCATGTGATAAAACTCTGGGCCTTCCCTCTCATCTCAACAAAGATCCAGAAACAGAACATGGCAGGTACTGCTCATGGCTCTGGGGTGGACAGGAAGACAAATATCAGCCCCATGGCTGAGCACACTGTGGTTATCTGCTCACTGGCTCCCACCCTTGCCACGGACCTGGCTGCACTATCCATCTCCTTGTTAGTCACAGACCCTGGAGGCTGTGCAGGAAACACGCAATTTGAGCCCAGCCTGGCCCAACTCTAGAATGGAGCCTGATGCCTGTGACATTCATCAACTGGTTAATTTCAGAAAGGCATCCATTTGCACCAGCTGCTTAAAAAGCTCTCTGTCCTCAGGAGATGCTCAGCCAATCACAAGGCAGAGGCAGGGAGTCTTTCTAGAAACCATATTAAACTGGTTGTCTGTCTCCTGCTTGGTGGCTTGTGTAATTTCAGTGAAGCTCAGGAGAGCAGAGAGTAGAGTTAAAATGAATGATCTTATTTCCTTTAAATGATCATTCTTGTATTTATGGCTCACATTTGTCCATAAGCACAAGTGCCCTATTAACCTATCATGATGATGACGCTCATGATGAAAAAACAGCTGTTGCTCTTTACGTGGGGAGATGCGGGTTTTGTCTAGAGATTCTGTCCAGATGCTGCACCTTGTGTGTGTGTGAGTACGTGTTTGGAGAGAGAAGAGAGGGGAAGTCACCACAGGTCCACAGTCTGCTACTGGACCTCACCCGTTCAGGTTCAGCCTCAAGAGAGAAATGGCTTTTAGAAATGATGGGTGAATCACACATCCCCACAGACAAGGAAAGACCCCTCACCAGTTTCCAGAATTGATGTCGATAAATGAAACACTTCCTCCCCCTTACCAGGTCCCCTCAGGAGACCAAGGCCTGTGAGCACCAACCTGGAGTAAAGAGTCTGGAGGTTCTGGAAACCCGCTCCAGGGCCTGGAGCAAAGCAGTATGTCCATCTCAGGTGTTCAGTGGATCTGACAGAATATCACTCCTTTTTATGAGAAAAGCTAGGAATGCAAGCCGATTCTTTATTCTGATAATGGGTACCCACAAACGAATGAAATGGAGAAGGGCTGACTATGATCACTCTGTTCAACATTGTGCTGGCCCAGGTGATAGACGCCACAAACAAGAAAAACAAATTCAAAAACAATGCAGTTGAAAACAAAAAAAAATGAAACAATTTATTTATAGGTGACGTGATGACTCTGCTGACCCCCCACAGTCCCCCCTGCACAGCTAGTGCTTGGCATTGCCTCTCAGTGCCCGAGGCCCTGTACCGGCCCTTGCCCAAGGAGACAGATACTGGTCTTCATCTTCATCTCACAAGTGGGGAGGCAGAGAGGGGACAGTACACGCACTCCAGTGTAGGCGCATCTGCCCCACGCAGACACTCAGCACCTTACCTTCTCCATCCCTCGCTCCAGGTTCAACACTGACAGTGCCCTAATCTGTCCGGCTCAGACCACCCCTGTCCTGTAGTACTGGGTGCTACCACTGTTGGAGTGCATGTCCTTTTTCATGGCCTCTGTGTGAGCCACCAGCCTATCTGGCTTGACAGTTTACGTTTGTTGTTTTAAACTCAGTTGTTTATTAGAGAGAAGAATTAAAAATGAATCTAGGAAAAGGAAGTATATACCTATGATAGTAGAAAGAAACTGGGAGCGAGGGTAGTGTCGAGTAGGGGAGGGAAAGACACAAATGTGCGGATGCCACCCTCATTCACTCAACAGCAAGCATGTGAATACCTACTGTGTGCCCCTGCTAAGGGCTGAGCTGAAGATGACGGATAAAGAGTGTGGGCTACCCCCAACAATTTAGTAGTGGGGTGGGGCGGGGAGGCAGTTATGACCCAATGCTCAGGGTATTTAGAAGCAAAGAAAGATACTTGACTGTCCACCCTGGAATAGGGACAGGGAGCTGGGAAGGTACACAGTATTTTTTTTAACACTTAATCATGTCTTCTATTAGCTCATTAATAGCAGCATAAGATCAATTGAAGAAGCTCATTTTTAAAGTCTCTTTAGGATAGAAAAAGTTTAACTGCAACAAGTTTTTAAAAATACTGACTTAGCCAGGTGTGGTGGCACACTCCTGAAACCCCAGCAACTCAGGAGGCTGAGGCAGGAGGATCACAAGTTCAAAGCCAGCCTCAGCAACTGACCAAGGGCATAAGCAACTTAGCAACACCCTGTCACAAAATATTAGATTTTTAAAAAGGGCTGGAGTTGTGGCTCAGTGGTTAAGTAACTCTGGGTTCAACCCCTGGTACCAAAACAAACAAACAAACAAAAAAATAAAAATAAAAAAGTATGCTGAAGTAGAATTTAAAATAACAATAATCTAATGTTTATTAATTCAGGCATATATCTAACTCTTTACACAGATGTATTCATTCATTTTCTCCTTGGAAGACCCCAAAGAAATAAATATTAAATACTATTCCCATTTTATAAAATTGAGTCACAAATTGATACAGATGATCAAATATCTATTGTCTATTATGTACCTGATCCAAAGGATAAGTAACAAAGAATAGAGAGAAAATACTAATTAAAACAAGACTCTGCCACAATTAGGGCTGTGGATTTGAATCTTCATGGTTAGAGTGAGTGGGTTGACACATAATTTCCAAGATGCTCTTGATTTCAAACTCTGAAATATCCTTCAAAACTTTTTAAACCTTTCTCCTGCTGGACATTGAATCCATGGGTGCTCTACCACGAGTTAATCCCCAGCCATTTTGATGGTTTTATTTTGAGATGGGGTTTCACTTAGCTGTGGAGGCTGACCTTGAACTTGTGGTCCTCCTGCCCCAGCCCCCGAGTGGCTGGGGTTATGGGATGTGCCATGGGGTGAGTTTTCTTCTATATTTTCTGTGTGTATAGAGCCAGGAAGAACAAGAGATAAAGTAGAAAGCTCACTAAGATTTGGAAAATGCTGCTGGAACTCCCACAAATTAGTGCAATAGATACAGAGCCCCTAGGTGAACAGGAAATACTTGTTGAGCAAATGAATGTGTGAAAGAAATAACTAATAAAGGTAAAATAAAATCCTCCCTCAGTGATAAAAAAAAAGGCTGCTGCCATCCAGTAGAGAAGGTGAAAGTGCAGTTCATGATGAGTCCCAGCCAGGACCTCTGGGAGGAGACTTGACCTGCAGACACCCACAGATTTCATGGCAGGTGTCAGAGTGTGAACCTGGCCCTCAGCTACTTAAGGTTCCAATCCACACCTAGCAACATGGACTGTGACCACGGGCAAGTCCCTCGGTCTCTGTGCCATGCTTTTCTTGTCTATAATTTAGGGATTACATTAGTACCTTCCTCAGAGGTTGCTGAAGGATAAACTGAGATAATACATGTGGACCTCTGCACGTGGCGAGGGCACTACTGACTTAGCCATTGTCATTACTCCTGAATTGGCGCACGTGAGGAAGACAGGAGGAGATATTGGTAGCACAGCACCGTGTCTTCTCATCACTCCGGCCTTGTTATTCCTTGGCAGAAGTGAAAGGCTGATGTAAAACAGTTGGATAATAAGGTCAAATCCCACTAAGGGGACAGAGACCAGGCATTGTGGAAGGAGAAGTTTGAGGAGTATGTGCGTACTGATGGGTGCACAGGGGCTCTTCCAGAAAACCAACCCAGGGGATCCCTCCACCACATTTGAGGGCAGACCCAGAGTGAATGAACTTGAGTCCGTACAGGAGGGGAGAATTTCCTGCTGAGGAGCGAGGCAGAGTTTCAAGGAGGCAAAGTGCCTGCTGCCCACTTCTCGGGGCTCTGTCACTAAATACATTCTGATCTACTGAGTGGGGGTTTCACCAAGCTCTTGGGTGAGGGATGACTCATCAGGGCTAAGAATCTAGCTGGCACTTTCCACTTCTTGGGGTCCCACAGTCTTTTTCACTCTATGGCTACCACTTGCTAAGCACCTACTGTGTGCCCAGAATCCTCCTAGGCCTTTTCTTCACACAGGCCTTTCTGAGGCACAACTGTGCACATCAGTGTACCATCCCCGTTCAAACTGAATGCTAGTTTTTCTCAAGGAGCGTACTCCTACACAGGTGTGCGCTCCGAGTACTGAGCCTGTGGGAGGGCTGGAGCAGGTGGTATCTGACACCGGTTCAGACTTGGAGCACCTACTCAGGGCCTGGTGTCGGCCCGGCACCCAGCAACTAGGGTTCTAGAAATCATTCCTGAGGAGGTACTGGCCCCAGTCGAAGCAGGCGGCAGGGGAGAGTAAATGTGCTCTGACCCTACCACCTGTTGGGGGCTGCAGGGCTGGCTGTGGCAGGGAGAATGAAGCGAGGGAGAATCTTTGTGGCAGCTTTGCTCCTTCCCGCCCTCCCCCATCCTCCCACTGAATTTCTTATTTCTCTGGCCAAACCCTGATTCTCCATGCCAAGGTTCCCCATGCATAAAATGATAATGTTTTTTTCAGTGTCTGGTGAGGCTTAATATTCTCGTATTTATAGAGCATCTCAAACTTCTGCAGCAGAAAGTGACAATATGTAAGCACCTTGGACTGCTATGGACAATTCACAATTACTGAGTAGTGATTTGGGGTCAGACTTTAGAAAGGAGGTATATATAAATATGTATATATGTCGCAGCAGCCTAGTAAAGTAATCTTGCTACCCCTGCCTAGCAAGGAAAAAGAATCCAGGAAACTTAAATAACTTTGTCAAAATGTATACAGATGAATAGGGTCCAGATTGATTGTGATTTCCAAGTGTCCCCCTATGTGACTCAGCCTCTAACACACTTTGTATTAAGTCTCCTTGGATCAAGCCTTTCATTTATTCAGTGAGTCAGGCATTCTTTCTCCACCCTTCTCTATGCCCTGAGTCTGTGCATCTGTTCCTCTCTCCATCTTTGGGTCTCCCTGTGATACGCACCCTCTAAGCCAGAAGGAGCCCCCACTCCCAGGAGACCTCGGCATCTACCCCTGCTATGGGGTAGTCCATCTTCATGCAAACAGGCGAGTCTTGCGTGGCGAGGTCTGAGGAAGTCCGTTCATCCTACACTATGACTCATTTGACAGTAAGTAATCAGTGCTTTGAGGCAGGTCTTCTGCTGCTGCCTTTAGCCACTCACCACTTGAGTCTTGTTCCTGGGAGCAGGACTCCTGCCTGATGATTGTCTCATCTGCAGTCCCATGGGCTTGACACATGGTGGCATTCAATGAATGTTAGTTGATTTCTGTCCATTCTCTCCCTTCCTGGAAATGGACCTGACTATTGACCCTCCATGACAACTTCTGACCCTTGCTGAGTGCTGATGTCTCCCCTTCTCCGCATCCATCCTCCTCTTTCCATTCCTCCTTCTCCTCAGTTAACCCACAGAAATCCTGGAGGATGTGACTTGGTGGATTATCTCTTTGGGGTCCTATGGGTAGGAAACAAAGTGAATCTGAAGCCCAAACAGTCGAGTTGGGGTGACTAGATAATGTTGAAGTTTTAGCTGCTTGGACTTAGCCAAGTTTCTGAACTCTCCTGAGCTTCTATTCCCCACAGTTAATCTCTCCAAGTCTTTCTCAGACCCTGCTGCTGCAACGTTGTTCGTGTCCTGTCTCCATAGACAGGTCCAGTAGACCCTCTGAGCATATTGTCTTCATTGACCAGTTTCTCCTCGTCTCGACACTCTCCTCTCAGCTCTCACAATGCCACCTTCACCTGGGTTCTCTGACCCCCCTCAGCTGTTGCTGCTTGTCCTGGTCACTCTTCTAATTGTTAAAATAGCAGCTGACACTACTCGATGCTTACTGTGAGCCTGGCTTACGATGAGCTTTCTAGACACTGCTCTCTGAGGTGGGAGTTATTATGCCCCAGTTGAAGATGAGGCACCAAGGCTCAGAGAGGGGACACCTCTTGCCCAGAGACATATGGCGTGTCGTCTGACTCTCACCAGGAACAGGGTGCTTCATAGCCTCCTCTACTTCTGAAGTGCCTTGGAGGTCCACCTGGACCCACTTCTTCTGTCCACTCTCCCTGGGAAGCCCATCTGTTCCCTAAGGACCGTCCACGTGCGTCTCCCCACCCCACTCCCACTGTCATCCGCCCATGCTCCTGTCCTGTGCTTCCAGCTTCCCCCTGGACAGTGACTCATGATATCTCAGACATGAACTCATAGATAAGTCATCTTTTCCTCAAACCTTCTCTCCTCCATCTCTAAAGTCATGTGGCTCTCTGTTCATCAAACGACCAAATCAGAAAGCTCAGAGTCACCTTTGTCACCTCTCACTCATATTTTTCAACATGGCTTAAATGTCACCTTTTCTGGAAACACTTTCCTAGACTAGATCCCCCTACTGGCTCTGCCCAGGCATCTTGCTGCCCTGGAGCATAAACTATCATGCTTCACAGCGAATCTCCAGTGGAAGGAGTCCTGCCTGTTGTGGGTCTCACACACAATGCCTTGTGCATCAGACACTTTCAAAGTGTGTTGAATGGATGAACTGCAAAATAGAGTTAATCATAGCTACTTCTTAATTATATTGGGGGATTGTGGAAATTCCATGAGATTGTACTTTACAAGCTATAAAAGTGTAAAACAAATGCCCACAATGGAAAAAAATTGGCATGGTTGGCCTCCTTGCTTTTCCAGATTCCTCACCCTCTTTCTGGGCCCACCATCTCTTCAACAGCCAAGATCATGATATACAAAAAGTTCCAGCAGGTGACTCCCCCTGAGATTTGCCCTGTGCTCTCTCACCTGAGACTCCTGTCTGAACCAGGAGCTGCTAACTGGGTTATCTTCCATCATCATCTCTGTCCTTCAGCAACTGCTGCCAAAACTCATTCCCACCTTCCGTACCTACCTCTCCTCTAGTCTAATCCATCGGTCCTTCAGGTGGACTCTCCCCCCACTCTGCCTCCAACCCCACAGGGCTCTTGGGACTGCCTGTGTCCAAGGGTGAGCACCTCTATTCCAACCACCCACTGGTCCCTTTCCCTTCTCATGAAACCCAGAGGTGGAAGAGGTCCAGACCTGAGTCCTCCTGGCCATGGAGAAGCTGATTTGGAAAAGAACAGAATATTGATAACTTTTTAAATTGACCCTCAATCAATGGGCTGCTGAGAGAGAGGAGTGGGAATTAAATGGAAAAGGGAAGACCGAGCACAGTGAGGGTAAAGATATGGGGGGATTCCATCTCCTGGCCACGTGGTTCCCTCAATGGCCCATCTCACCAATGCAGGATAACTTCTCTGATCCCAAAGAGATGGTGTCCCGTTCTTACCCAGAGTAACTCTGAAGGCACAAGTTTGGTCTCCTATGAATTAACTTGGAAACTGGCTGCTCATTCAGAACCATCTCTGAGCCTAAAATCACAAGCGATTTTTATTTAATATTATGGGAGAGTAGATCATTGTGTCAGCTTATAGTTCCAAAGTATAACAAAACCACAGTCACAACAAGAAAAACTACTCACTCATTCACATAAGGAGAGGGTGTCAAGTGCCCTTCTCCCCATGCCAACACCCCTTCCTTAGATCAACCCCCTCAATGAGTTCTTGAATTTGCCCTGGATTATCTTTAAACTGATGTCAACTGTGTAAACAGGTGAGGGGAAGCCCTCACACGGTCTGCATGGACCATCCTCGCCAGGAGAGGACCATGTCTTCTTACCGCACAGGACGACTTTACTGGAAGTCTAAACCCTGGAAGCTTCCAAACATTGTTTGTGAGTTAACTCCTTCTGCTCTCCTGCTTCTCCTTATTTCCTGTTACATTCATGTAGAATTGCTATATCTAAACTCCAGAGAAAGTGTTGATTGCCTGCTCCCCGGGGACATTCTTTCCTCATTCACCCAATGCTGGTACCTCTCCTTGTCCTGGTGACGCTTCCCCATCCCGCTCCACCCCCTCTGCTCCTGTGTGCACCAGGCTCACCCCATCCAAGCCCTGAAACAGCATGGCTGGTCCAACATCAGGGCTACACCTACTGCACCTTTCTGTTTTTATGTGCAGTTTGAGGAAGTGACAGCACTGTCATAAGGTGCATGTTTAAGTCTGAGTTTTAAATTAAACACTAACAAAAGAGAGGGGGCTCGTGAAGATTAGAAGGCAGTGACACATTTTATAGTTTTTCAAGATATTAGTCCTGGAGCCTTCTTTTTTCACCCCCCCAAATCCTTGCATAATCACTAGTGTGAGTGATGAGCAGTGGCACCCTGGGAGGCAGCTGTCCAGTGGCATTAGGGAAAAAGGTGGTTCAGAACTGGAGGGGACTGATCCAACTCTACAGTCTCATGAAGATGAGTAAGTACAGGCCAGGGAATGCGCCTCACTCAAGGCTCCAGGGAGAGCTGGTCTAGAGCCTCCTCGGGGCCCAAGGCCACCTGTCCAGGTCCAGGCAGGACTTGAATTGAAGCCATAGGGTCTGTGCAGAGAGCGGGAGGAAGCCAGGAATGAAGCAGAGGAAGGTGCTGGAGACGAACAGTTTCAAACTGAGGGGTCAAGCTTGAGACATCTGAGGTGTGGAGAGAAACCAGGTGGGCCTGGGGTGGGCAGCCACCAGGCACCAGGAAGGAGCTGAGTGAAAGAGGCTTGTTGCCACTCTGCACAGTCCCTACAGCTGCAAGCCAAAGACAGAGTTTAGATTCATGAACACATGGATAGGATTTTGGGTCAAGTCAGTCACCTCAGCCAGGCCTGTGACTCACAGCCAACTCCAGACCCAGACAATGGGGGGATAACGGGTGCTGATAGCCTATACTGCAATCAACCCTCAGGACAGCCAGAAGGCCAATCTGGCCAGCCCTGTGCCCACATGGCCATGTCCCTTAGACTCAGTGCTGCTGTGAACAGAAGTGGCTTCAGAGAGGAAGGCCACAGTGCCCAGCCCTGTGATCCAGGGCCCACTGTGCCATGGTCAGAGCTCAGGTTCACGCAGACCCTCGTGGTAGCAGTGCTGGGCATTCTGAGGAGAGCAGAGAGCTGGGAAATGGGTTGAACAGAGTTGACTATTTTTATTTTATGGATCCAGAGCTATCAGGGGTGGTAACAAAGCATTTATGCTACCGATACTAAACTGGGAAACCTCTAAACGATTTTATTGCCAGTCTATTCAGAAGATTTTTCATGAATCTTAAGTAAGTGACTTAACTTTGATACTCGCCAGGCTAAACCGGCACAGTGCAAAAACATCTGGATAAAAATAAAATGCCTCTGTCAATTGTCTGGGTGTTTTGTCTACCTGACATCCAACAGCTGCCTTCCTGTAAACATTTGGATGAAACACTACATTTTTTCATTTTTCATTCAGATCACAAAATCCTACCCTCCAGTTTGGCAGGAACTTAAAGGTCATCTAATCCCTAATATTTGGCATAGCCTCAAATGACCTATTTGTATTATTATGAAAATCAAAAATGCTAATGTATGGGTGTGTGTTGTGTCTAATTATACACATTGTATCTTATTTAAACACATGTTTATTTTAACATTTTGTTCTCCTTGGTTGTTTAATTGAATTGTAAATGAATCATTTACATGGTAAACTAGATTATTATATGTATGAAAATACAATGAAATCCTGTAATTAGAGAAGACTTGATTTACCAAAAAAGAAAAAAAAAACCTGCAGGTGCGTAATGGTGCACTCACTTTGAGGCCTCCTGACCAGACAAAAGGTGCGCCTTACCTTTTCCACCCACAGACCTACCTGCTGAGCTTCCGAAGGAGAGTGTATTGCAAAGAAGTCTGCCTCACCTCTTTTTAACTCCCTTCCTTATTCCTGCCACTTAATGAGCTCACGCCAAGGTGTCTGTTCTGAGATGGAGACTGAAGCAATGTGAGGGCACAGAACTGTGGAATTCATTAACTCCAAAGATCTGTCTCAGCATCTGAATCTTCCCCATCCAGATGGCCAAGGCCTCATCCCGCCCCAGCCCCCTCCGTATCCAGATCCTCCAACCCAGATCCATGGAGGAGGTAGGCTGAGTAAGCTTCTCTACACGTTCAGCTCCTGGTCTAAAGTACATGTTCAGTTTTCTCTGAGAGTCTGCGCAAAGCTCTTCATTTTTTAGGGCTGCTCTTTTTGGACAGCAGCAGAGAAATGGGTGGAGCCAAAGTAAAATATAGGAACAAGTGGGAAATATTTTCCAAAGTAAATAATGTGAGTGTGTGGAGTTAAAATGCTGGTCAGGGAGGAACGGAGTTAGAACATCACCAAAAGGAAGAAAGGGTGAGATGAGATGGGGAGCCACGGATGCAGGGAGATCCAGGAGACTGTTATGCAGGGCAGGAGATGCGGGAAGCAGCTCTTAAATTTTCAGTGATGAAACTTATCATGGGATGGACGGAGGCGTAGTAAATCAGCCGGACATCAGCATGTGCTTCATGCCCACTGTGTGCAGAGGGAGAACGGCAGGGTGCTAGAAGATTGTAAAAGTCTTCCAAGATGAACTTGAAAACCAGTGGAGGAGACCACTGCAAACTTAGGAAGAAAGCGGAATGGGATCAGGTAATGAAGATAGCTGTGACCCACATGGGCATCAATACACAACATGCTCAAAAAATAACTCAGGCTAAGTGGTTCTGTTGGGAAGTGTGGTCCTGTGGGAGGTGCCTCCTTGGCACTCTTGGCTGCTGAGTTTGCGTAGAGAGCTCACCTGGTCTCAGGTGTGTTTCCAGAAAGACCTGGCCCTGGTTTCTGCTTAGTTCTTTTGCACCTCCTCAGTCAACCACGCAAACCCTGCTCCTCTCTTCTTTCCCATTCCTACTCCAAAATTCCCCCAGCTCCAGGGAAGTCAGGAGGTCTGGAAATTGCTCTTTTTTTTTAAGGGGGTCCTAAAATCTCTGCTGTGGTCTAGGATGTATTGATTTAAAGCTTATCTCCACGAGGGCAAGCTCGTATCCCTGGTTCTGTGGTGTTGAGTGGATTCTGTCTTAATGAACTAAACTGCCACACAACATGCACTGAATGTGTGTGAGGCCCAATCAACAGCAGTTTCCCTCTCGCCCACCCAGCAGGTTTTGAGCCAGACCCAGGTTCCCAGTCTTCTGCATTTCTCCATGGTGGCCTCGCATGCCCCAGGGCTGGGCACCTTCTGCCAGCAGCTAACAGAGCAGGTGTTCCAGGCAAGAGGCATAAGCTTCCTTAAACTGCCCCAGAGGTGACCATGTCCGTTCTGCTCAGGCAAGCACTAGTCATAGCACTGCCCACCATGCAGGGCAAAGAGGGAAATGCAGGCTCCTCACCTTGTTAGACTGTTCAGGAGGAAAAGCCTTTGGCTGCCGGTTCTGCCACAGCCACATCATTCTAGCTCCTCCTCCTCTCATATCAGAGAGGAGGACCAGGGCTCCAAGAAGGACCTCATCAGGTAACCTTGCCAGCAGGTGGTGGAGTGGGTAGGAGGCTCTACTGCCCTAACCCCAGCTCCCTGCACTGCCCACTCCTCCCTCCAGCCATGGGCCTGTGGGAGGATTGGGGAGGGAGTGTGAGAGTAGAGGCCCAGTCAGGGCTTTTGGTCTGAATCCGAACATGGCACTGTGAGCCATTACAATAGACATTCCAGGATGACACCACGTGCATTTCTGAAAAACTTTGCATTCTTCAAAATCACACTCTAAAAATAATAGGAATTACAGGAGAATTAGGCTTAGAGGCAGCTACATCAAAGCAGGGAAGTAATGGGACTAAAGAAATGAAGGAGTCGACCCCAGATCACACTAAGACTCTGACGATCCTTGTGGAAACACAGTGGTGCTGATGGACACCATGTGCACCAGGCTTGCCGTCTGTGGACCTCAGCATTGGCCTCACTGCTGAAGACCGGCTCATCTGCAGTGAAAATGACCCAGACGGCTCCTCTGACTTCAAGTGAGGGATCTTCTAGAATGCTGGCTTTCTTCACAAGACTCTTAGCCATGTGCCTATCTTTGACCTTGAGCTTTCTTGCTAGTGTGTGGATAGATCCTGCCCTTGCCAGGTGGAAAAGGCTGGGTACATTGCAGGAAGGAGTGTACCAGGGGTCCATCTGTTTAAAAGGTGGTCCTAAGTGTAGTCTTTTTAATCCATAACTTCTTTTGTAACACAGAGGAAAGGCCTTTGTTTTGGTCAGCTCAAGCCAAGCCAAGCTGCATGACCACACGCACTCTCAGTGGCTCATGGTAGCACGGTCATTTTTTGCTCAGGTAACACAGTGGATTGGCTCAGTTCTGCTCTGGGTCTTCCTCATTCTGTGGCCCAAGCTGAAGATCACCCTAACTCCTGTACAGTGCTGGTCTCAGGCCGAGGGAAAATAAAGATGGCAGGACCACAAGGTGACCCTTGAAGCCTCAGTTGAGCAAGATCCCCTGTGGCCCGTGCTCCTATTCAGGGCCCAGATGAAGCCAGGTGTCAGGACAGGACTCTCCTCCTCCCACAGGGGGAGGCAGGGAGAGATGGAAGGTCACCTGCTCCTGTGTCTTCATGGTTTCTTTCCCGCATGGCTGACTGGCTGACCAGCTGACCGGCAGACCCTAAGGCGAAGCCAATAGACTGCTGATCCTCTTCACTTGAAGCCACCTTTCTTAGGAAAGGAAGGCTTTGGTGCAGAGCCTTTAGCGACTTTCTTAAGGCCTTCGTCTGTGGCTCAGCCTGTGCCTTTTATTGTAGAAAGGGTGTTCTGAAAACACTCCTGAGCTCCCCCAGGCCTAGGGATCCAGGGGAGAGCAGGGGTGCAGCCTGGAGGACTGGAGGCCAGCAGGAGATGGAGCTACTGCCAAGGCCAGAGCACCCACCTCTGGAGTTGCCAGAGCCTCACAGCCAGTCCTCCTCCCACTCCCCATCAGCCCTACCCACCCTGGCTGGGTGGGGCTGATGGGGAAGAAGCCAGAGGACAGTGAGCTGGGCCACACCCTCTGTGGGGTCACCAGGCTGCAAAGCAGGGAAGAAAAGAAAGAGCAGAGGAGGGAGAGAGAACCCCCAGACATCTGCCCTCACCAGCAGCCCTGTGCCCTCCATCCCCACCACCCCACCTTGTGCGCCTTTGGGAGGGAGAGGAGGGCTCACCCCCCTTCTACACACCCTAAAGTGCATTCACTATAAAAGTCACTGATGCAGTTTAAGTTCCAAAAAGGAAACTCACAGCCTATTCTGAGCACCTAAAGAACAAGCAGTGTCTCCAGGTCACTGGGGTCTGGGAAGCTACTGGACACATGCAGGGTGGTAGGGATTGTGTGGGGTCCCTCCCCTACACTTTCCCTTTACATTATTTTTCTTGAAACAACCTTAATCTAACAAAAAATGTCTAAATACACTAAGAAGATACCTGCTTGAGGGCAGGTTGCAGTCACAGGGCTCCACTGCATCTCCCTGCATAAGTGTGGCACAGCCACCTAAACCCTGCACCCTCCTGGGCCCCTGCAGCCAGCCCACTGGTCCCTCCAGCCTTCCAGCAATGTCTATGAGAGCAAAAGGGTCTAGTTTAGAAATACTCTGTGCATTTGATTATCGCACATATTTAATCTTCTTCAGTCTGTGACAATTCCTGTGTCTTTCCTTGATTTTCTGTGACTTTGACACTCTGATTTGTACAAGGCAGATATTTTGTAAAATGACTCTCAATTCGAGATGACTGATGTGTTCTCCTGATGAAGCTCTTGCCTCTGACAAGACAATCACAGATGTGAAGCTGTTCTCCTCGCACCCACCACGAGGCACAGGGTTTGCTGGATTTCCATTTTCCTGTACTAGAGATACTAGCTTTGATCACTAGATCAAGGTGTTATAGCAAGTCTTCTCCATGCTAAAGCTACTCGCTTCCCACTGCAATGGGAAGATCTTAGAGACTATGTGAAGATTTCAGTTCTCTTCAAACCTGTAATTTATTCATGGGTCTCCGAAGGCTTTATAGATTCTTGCACTTCAGTGTTATGTACCAGGTTAAAATACATTGCTATCGTTATTTTGATACTCAGTTGTCCCAGACCTGCAGTGGGACCTGCCCTTCCAGCTGGCTTCTTGGACCTTTGCTGGGTCCCCATCATTCCTCCTACACTCCCTCACTTTCTGCTGTCCCTCTTCTAGGCTGGTTGTGTTCTGTTTTGTCCCATCCTGACACAGCCATCTCTCCAGGACCACTGGGCTTGTTTAGTGGAAGTGGAACACAGAGGCCAAGGCCTGTGCATGAGTGTGAATGAGGAGTGCTCACAGCTGTGAGGGAGCTCTGTGCTCAGGTCCCCTGGTGGTGGAAAGATCTAGCAAACCAGACCTCAACTTCTTCGTCTTGGTATTTACTTCTCCATCCATTGAAAGACTCCCAGATTCCCCAACCTGGAATGGACCACACGAGACACTGTATGCAAACCGCAGGAGGATTTATTCTCACACAGGTACCCGTGGGTGCACAGCAAAACCTCGGCCGGAGCTTCGGTGACTGGCACACCCGGGCTCGGGGGTACAGAGTTTTTATAGGGAGAGGGGGTCAGTTTTCAGCTTAGCACAGCAACAACCATTCTATAGGTTCCTCGGAATTCAGTCCTGGGGTCACCTGGGGGGTAAACTTGTTTTTTTTCCACTTTACGTTCTCAGAAAAGAAACCCATAAATTACATCCCGTCCTTATTGTTCCCGTTTTTACCCTCATTGTTCCCGTTTTTACCCTATTTCCTCAGGCTTGTCTTTCCCAGGATTATCTATATGGAACATCTGGCGGTGGCATTGTATAGCGTTTGGAGTGTTACATGCAGTTGGGGAGTGCTACGTGCGGCTGGGGAGTGCTTGTGGGGAGTGCTTTGTGCGGCTGGGGAGTGCTACATGCGGCTGGGGAGTGCTTGTGCATGGGGACTTTCTAGAGGGCTCGGGGGTTAGAATTCTTAACGTTGGGTCTGGGGCCCTGCAGTCTTTCACCATCACTCTGTAGTAAAGAGGATCCTTCACACCAGTGCCTGCAATTCCAATTCACCACGCCCCTGGGTCCATCTCTCTTGACTCAGCCAGTTACCAGCTGGGTCCCGTATCCTCTGGTTATTGGCTTATTCTGTCAGTCTCCCTGATGGCCACATTTCCTGCTCTTGCTGGCGCTCTGCTCTGCACTCGGAGGACCTGCTGTAGGTGTTCTCCTACTTCTCTTCTAGGAGCCAGGCAGCTTCTGCTTTCCGTGTATATGGCTGACTTTCCTTGGACTGAGGTTCAGATGACGTGCGAGGGGTTCAGCTTAGGGGTTAGTGCTATTTTTAACTCCGTGTAGGTCCAACTGTTCAAGCACCATTTGTAGAAAAGCCTTTTCTCCCCCCTTGACTTGCCTTGGTACCTTTACAAAAACAAAACAAAATACCATCTATGTGGCTCTAGTTCTGGACCCCATGCTTCTCCATCTAGCTATTTATCTAGTTTTATGCCAGTACTACACTGCTTTGATCATCTGGGGTCTACAATAAGTCAGCTGGAGTCCTCTTCATTCTTCTTCGAGTTTGTTTTGACAATTCTAAATCCCTTTGAAAATTAACATTATGCTTACAAAATAAATGCTTGTAATTTTGATTAGTATTACATTTAATTGCAGATCAAGTAGGAGAAATTGGTATAACATCTGAGTCTTCCAATTTGTGAGAATGGTGTATTTATCTGATTACTTAGGTCTCTAATGTCTCTCAGAAGAATTTTGTAGTTTTCAGTAAGGGGATGTGCAGTTACTTTGTTGAATTTAAAATTTGTTAAATTTTTGTTAATACTATAATAACTGGAATTAGCTATTAAACTTTCATCTGTTTTGCTTATTTTGAAGTTCTGTTATTAACCACACACATTTAAAATGATTGTCTTCCTACTGAATCAACCTTTTTGTCAGTAGGAAGAAATGGTCTTTTTTATCAGTGGCAATGCTCTGTCTCAGAGTTATATTGACTGATATTAATATAAAACTTTGATATTTTCTTCATGATAGCTTTTTTTTCTTTTCTTTTTATTTTTTGTGGTATCTGTGATTGAACTCAGGGGCACTCAACCGCTGAACTGCATCCCCAGCTCTATTTTATATTTTATTTAGAGAAAGCATCTCACTGAGTTGCTTAGCAGCTTGCTTTTTTGCTGAGGCTGGCTTTGAACTTGTGCTCCTCCTGCTTCAGCCTCCCAAGCTGCTGGGATTACAGGCCTGCACCACTGAGCCTGGCCATGATGTCTTTTAAAATTATTTTAGATTTGACGTGTGTCATTCTATTTACAATGAATCTTCCTTTAAAACTCTACTCTGATGATCTCTTCCTTTGAATGGAGGGTTTGTTTCCATGTAATATTATTCATATACTATATATACTACATATTATGTAATATGCTACATATGCCATAAATCATATATACTATATAGCACACATACACATATATTCAACATATCAACACAGTTTATGTCACATATTGTATGGCCCTCAGGTTGTCCCTCTGAAGTGGTGACCCCCTGGAACACTGACCTACCAACTTCCCTCAGCACAGTTCTGCTGGTTAAGGGCTAATTCCTCCTGTGAGGAGCTGCCCCTAAGTCAGTAAGTGAACAACAGAGGCTGACAACTTGGAATCTGCTCTGCAACAGTAGCAAGGTCTTGGCCAATCAGAATGACCGGCACTGGCCCATCCATTGCAGGTGTCTCCACAATGAAATAAGGCAAAGGTGTCTGTCTTCCTGCTTCTGTTTTCTGTGTGTGTCTTCCTTTTCTCTGGCTATAAATACAGCCTGCACATGTGGTGGGGTGGTACATTCTGAATTGCTGCCAGATTCTAAAATTGCCAGGAAAAGCCAATGAAGATCTGAAAAACTGGATTCCTTATAACTGTCTTTTAACAGGGTTGCTTTTGGGCTGCCACTTCCCCAGACTTCCGGGTGCCCCGGTGGGTGGGTGGCTGCCTCCTGAGGCAAAAGAGAAGAGACTGAAACATGTGCTCGAACAGGTGCCCAGAGCCGGGTGCTGACCTGTGCATTCCTCCACTGAAGTCAGGTGGCCAGAGGAGGTGGCTCAGGGACCATACATATTGGCTCCACCCCTGGTCCCCAAGGCCAAGCTTCCAAGGTGGCACCACACCCATGAGCCCCATTCCTCAAGGGCCCCTTATGGCTCCTGGTCGCAGTCATGGTCTCCAGGTGTGGCAGGCAGAGTCAGACGCTTTGGTTTTTACTGGCAAGGTCTCAATGCTTGCGGCCAGTTCCAGAGGTGTGGGCTGCAGCAGCCTCTCCTTTCTCCATAATGGCTGGATGGTGTGACTTGGCCAGGGCCACACCAAGAGCAGAGGGCCCCGCTGTGTGTTCCCAGCCCTAGTCCTCTAGGTCAACCAGAGGCGGGGCTGAAGATGCCCCTTTCAGCTCTCCTCTGTGAGTCCTCCCCTTCCCCAGGGTCTGGCAGGCCACCTGAGGTTCACCTGGGCTGCATTCCTGGTTGGAGCCATCCTCCCAGGTTCTTCCTTCTCACGGGGGCGCCCAGGCCAACTCCATGCAGAACCAGGCATGGTGGCCCCTTCACAGGCCATGTTTTTAGGAAGTATCTTCTCCTCAGAATGAATGCCATGGGGCCTCCCTCCCCTGCTGGCTTGCTGTGTCTGACCTGAAGCCCAAAAAAGAGCATGTGCACCCCAGAAGCCTCAACAGGTTCTGACTTTGGATTCACTGCTGAACAGTAAATTCCAAAATATCTATTGAAAGAAACAATACAGGGAATTGTACAAAGTCTGTGGTACAGTTGCTTCACTCTGTCCCAGGCCACCCCTCAGAGCTGTCCTTGGTTCAGGCCACCTTGGCACTGGAATTACTGTATTCCACAGGATGCTGTGGTTAAAAACAGAACTAAATCACTTCTGTGTTTATTGCCAGAACACTGTTGAGGACACTGCTCACCACGTTTGTTGAATCCACCAGAAAATTTTCTCTCAAGTCCTCTTACTAGGAAGGTTATGAACAACAAATTTGTTATATACCTACTGTTTTTGCTTAAAAACACCATGAACTCTACATAATTTGTGTTCTCCTCTTTAGAGTGGTTTCGAGAAAGCTCCAGGTAAAACTTGGGCACACCCAGCCCCTGTGCAGGATATTCCTAAGTATAGCTGGTGACAAGTGGTCTATCTTCCAACTTCCTTCCCCTCATTTTTATCTTCACATTGATTCTGCCTTTATTTGGTTTTCATCATTTGTGCATTTGTGGAATCCCCCTTAAGCCTTTAAAAAAAATGGGAGTGAATGACCTTGAATAAGGAGAGTGGAAACAGGAAACAGGCGGACAGTCCCTGGAGCATGGAGGGCTGTAGCTGGGGCAGGCTTGGGACCCCAGGCAGCAAGGGGAGGCGATGCTCTCTGAAGGTGGCCAGGAAGTGGCTGGGCCTTCTGAGGACACCTTGAGTTACATCGCAGAGGAGGAGGGGCTGCCTCTGCAGCTGGAGGAAGGTCCACAGGGCACCAGAAGATGTCCTTTCCTTTCTAGCACTTGAATCAAACCCACCAGTTTCCACTTTGCCCTTTTTTGTCACAGAACTGACTGGAAAAATTCTAAAGTGGGAAGACTTAATTGGGCATTGCTTATTCAGCGTGAGAATCTTCCACAACCTTTTTTCCTGAATCAGTGTCAGGTTTCCATGATCAAAGCTTTCCTGCTTGCACATGAAACTCACTCCTCATGTTCCCAGAGGCCTGGACAGACGCTCACTCTGAGCCTTGCCTACGTGGGGACCTCCAGGGTTGGGCAGTGCCTCACAGTGCATGGGCCCTGAGTGACAGCAGCACCCACCTTCATGCATCTCCAGAGCAGCAGAGGTGGAAGTGGGTGCCTGCAAAATGGCACCTGGACACACACTGAGGCTGTTTCATTCCCTCCCCCGCCAGCAATCAGGACCCAAGAAGTTTTCTAATTTATTTTTGCTGCCCGAATGGGCACGGGCCTCACTGTGCCAGGGGCAATTATCCCTGATTGCTGTGAGAAGAGGAGGTGGAAGCTGTCTGGAGGCAGGAGCTTTGCAAGGTGGGTTTTAAGTCTTTTCTCAGCAGGTATTCAGGAAGAGGCTTCAGACACTCTACCAGCTTTCCAGAAAATCAGACTCAGCAAATCCCAATTAGCTGGTTTCCCTGCCTAAATATCTTGCGGTGTGCACAGGCATGCTGGAAGCTGCCAAGGGTTGAAACGGTCTGTTAGAAGTTCATAGAGCCAGCTCAGGAGCATCTCCTGAGAAGCACTGGGCTTTATAAAGCAGAGTCAAAGATACACACCATTTTAATCTTCATGCCACTATCAACCAGGCATTATTAATCTCGATTTATAGATGAAGAAACCCGGTCTCAGAACATGATGGCACTTGTCAAACTTGAATCATGAAGCCGATCAATGACAGATAGGACCCAGTCTCAGGCCTAGCTATTTAAGTTCTGAGCTTTATTTTTGAACTTTCTCTTTTAGACTGAATGTTTATCAGCTTTTTGTCACTGTAACAAAATACCTGAGAAAATTGTCTTATAGGAGGAAAAGTTTATTTTGGCTCTGAGATTCAGTCCATAGTGGCTTTGGTCCCACTGCTATAGACCTGTGGCAGCACAGGGCATGGAGGAGGAAATCCACTCACCTCAAGGCAGCCAGGAAGGAGAAAGAGGGAGAGGCGAACAGAGGGAAAAAGGGCAAAGGGGCTGGGACAGAGACAGTCCCCAAGGGCATGACTCCAGGGACCTACTCCCTTCAACAGGGTTCAATTCAGTAAAAGAGCCACCTCTGAACCGTCCTGAGGACCGTGCCCTCAGCACTCAGACATGGGGACACCTCAGGTCCAAGCCACAGCAGAGAGATGCAGAGCCATTAAACAAACACTGGGGTTCAACACATTGCTCACCTCACAGCTCCCTTTGTCCCTGGCTCACATCCTTTCCCTCCCGTGTGCTCCCCTCAGCCTCGTGCTCCACTTCGGGCTTCCACTGTCCCCTCACAACATGAAACACACCTTGCTTTTTCTTTGAACCTGTCCCACAACCAGGAGGTCTCTGGGGCTTGGCCAAGGAACAGGCAGAAATGCGGCCACACCACGTATCTCTCAGCCAGGTAACAAGGCCAGGCCACCAAAGGCAGTCAATTGATATTATTTTTACTCCCCTAGCTCTACAGGCAGAGCTGTGGAAATAATTCAGGAAGACTGAAAACCAGGGGCCCTGCTGTGTGACTTAGCAATGACAAGCCCTCTGGAGGGTTTTTGGTATTTTTTCTTTGTTTTTTGGTTGATTTTTTGCCTCACTGAGACAGGTGAGGCTGAAGGTCTGCTAGCACTAACAGTCACTCTTGCAGTAGAAACCAGGTCATTACCACTGCTTTTGACTCAGTGGAGAAAATGCAAAGACGGGGAAATCATAGCAAAGAAGAATATATTTTTTAGGGCTTATCCTTGAATCAGGAGAATAATGTCCTTTCCTTCTCCACTACTCTTTGAGACATATTAGATCATCACAAAGGCCTGTGGTGTTCATTTCATAATCTCACTGAGGTGTCAAATTCAGTGTTATCACTGAAGTTTCTGACACATAAGATATACTGATTGTGATCTTGGACACTTTTATAATAGCCTGAAGCAGGTATCTGATACTCATATCATATCCTCAATGTATCCTTTTTGAAACTCCCATGATTCCTCCCTGAGGCCTCTGACATTCACATAATATAGCACTGAGTCCACTCACACTGGTAACATACTGCCTGAAGACTCTGCAGTGGATATCATCCTCATGCAGGACAATGAAATGAATATAATATCCTCCTTAGGCTTATCAAGCTCAGATAATTACCTCCATGAGACCTCCAACACTGAAGTACTATCTTACCAAGTGCTCTGGGGTACCTGATGTCTGCACAGATTAATGCTCTGATAGATATTCAAAATATAACTGAGACCTCCAAAGGTCACATAGTATGTACAATGAGTCCTCTGACACATTCATGTGTCTCATTGAGGTCTCTGACACATATGAAATCCCCACAGAGGGCTCCATCCTTTGTAGAGGAGGGACTGAGTCATTTGAGCCTATATTTTCTGCACTGACCAGTCTGAGAAAAATCATCTTCTTAGTAAATCTTCTTCCATGTAATATGTAGTCATTAAGGCCTCTGATACTCATTTTATAATCTCACTGAGGCCTTTCACACTGATGTTCTTTCAACCCTGAAAACTCCTTCACTTACAGTGTCCTCACTGGGTACCTTGCCACTCCCACCATTATTCTCAATGAGACATCTGACACATAGAAGTTCTTCAGTGGAGGGCTGGGGTTGTGGCTCAGTGATAGAGCACTCGCCTTACACATGTGAGACCCTGGGTTCGATCCTCAGCATCATATAAAAATGAATAAACAAAATAAAGTTAGTGTGTCCTGTATATTTAAAAAAAAATTTAAAAACTTACTCACTAGAAATTTCATCTCTAAAATATACTTACTGAGGAAACTATTCTCAATAACACCTCTCCTAGTCAGAAAATTTTCTTCACTAAGGACCTTCATAGTTGCATAACAGAGTGAGTGAGGCTATGATACCTGCATTCTTCACCCCTAGTCTCTAACATGTATACTCAACTCTCTGAGGCCTCTTAAGAGAAAATACACTGGTTGAGACCTATAGTAATAGCAAAATAATCTCAACAAAGACTTTGACATCTATCACATCCTTATTAAGGCCTCTGACTTTGACCAAATATCTTCAGTACATCTTCTGAAAAATGTATCAGTCTCAATGAGGGTTAAGACACTCAGGTGATAGCCTTTCATTGGACTCTGACACTAAATGTCCATATGAAGGCACTGTCACATATAATAGGCTAACACAGGTCTCTTCCTATTACAGCTCATATATGTCCTCACTCAGGCCTGCAGCACACATGGAACATTCTCATGGAGGTCCCTGAAACTCAGGAAATATCCTCAATGATTCCTCCTCTGACACTCAATATTGTGTACTTATTGAAGGCTCTGAAATTCCTTGATCATCTCGCTGAGTCCATAAATTTTTCTGTCACATGTATAATAAACTCACTTAGGGCTCTGACACTCATGTCCTCTCCTCCCAGTTGCCTCTGACACTTACATCACATATTCACAGAGGCTTGCTGTATTTAGATAATATTCTCTCTCAAACTTCTGTCTGTCCCTCAGTTAATATCTCAATGAGAGCTCAGGCACAACTAAGAGCCTCACTGGCAGAGATCCTAATTGTCTACTCATATTTAAAAATCATGGAGGGCTCAGAAAGTATCTTTCTGTCAACACAGACTCCTCTGACATTTTAAGTGTCTCCTTGAGGTCTATGACACAGACACTCTCCATGCAGGACTCTCACCCAAGCAGTACAAATGCTCAGGCCTTTGACACAATTATATCCCCAGTGAGGGGTGTGACACTGATGTAGCCTCTTCCTTGATGACTTTAACACTCATAATGTTCTCACTGAGTAGCCTGGCACTCCTGTCACATCCTATTTGAGACTTCTTATACAGGATTTCCTCCCTGAGATCTTTGAGGCATAGATTAAACATTCTAAGATCTCAAATACATTCAATGCCTCTAGATAAGCCTCTTGCAGTCAGATATTTTCTTCACTGAGGATGTTCATAGTCATGTAATAGTGTGATTGAGAGATCTGAAACATATTATATACATTGAGTTCTTGGACATATGTATTCAACTCACTGAGAACTCAGAGACAATACCCTAGCTGAGTCCTGTGGCAATCATTGATTAATCTCAATGAAGCCCCTAACACATCCTTAATGAGGCCTGTAGCTGGATAATATTTTATTATTGATTTCTGGGTCACATATGTGATTCTTGCTGAAACTTGTTGAAACTCAACTAATAGCCTCACTCTGGAATTAACTTTCCACATCAAGTATCAAAGGCATATACTGTATTTGCAAAGGCCTCTTACTCTTAGCATTGGCAAACTAATGACTATGACCCATGTAATATCTTTGTTCTGATGGTGACTACTCAAATAGAACCCTCCTGGTGGTCTTATCCCTGATAGGATATTCATAATAGGTCCTCCTCTGATATTTGCATCCTATACACACTATGGCCTCTAATATTCATATTTTATTTCATTGATTATACAGACACCTGTAAGCAACTTCCTAAAGATTGTCTAAAATACCCTCACTCACAGTATTTAGAATTGTGATATTTTCTCAGAGAGTTCTGAAACCCATATAATATAATCATAGAAGATTTCAATGCATAAAATTTCCTCATGTGGCTGCTGATACTAATAGATTTTATTCACTGAGTTCTGAGATACTCCATCATAATCCCCCTGAGGTTTATGAAGTCTTCACTCAGGTTCTTAAATGTTCTACGCACACTGAAGCCTCTGACTCATGGTATTGTCACAGTGGCCTCAGAAAAACATATTTTCTCTTATCCCTCTAAAAAGCAATCTATCCTCTGCTGAGACCTCTAAAAACAATGAAGTACCAGTGTTGAGTCCTCTGACTCAGTTAATAGCCTCAATGAGATTTTGCACTCATGTAATATCTTTCTGAAGATTCTGACATATATAATATACTCCCTGAGGCCTCTAAATCCCTGAGGTCCTCTGACACTTTTAAGTGTCTCCTTGAGGTCTCTGACACAGCCTGTAGCTCAACTTTGGACTTTTACCAAAGCAGCACAAATGCCAAGGCCTTCAACACAGTAATACCCTCACTGAAGTATGTGACATTAGTATACCTTCTTTCCTGAGGACTCTAACACAATTAATGTTCTAGCTCAGTAGTCTCCCATTCCTGTTTTATCCTCTGTGAGGCCTCTGACACATAGGATTTCTTTCCTGAGACCTTTGAGCCATAGATTGAACAAACTGAGATCTCAAACACATGCAATGCCTTCAACAAGGCCTCTTGCAGTCAGATATTTTTCTCATATAAGAAATATAATATTTTTTTATATTTTGTTCATAGTCATATAACAGTGTGATTGAGAGCTCTAATACATATACTACTCACACTCAAGTAATAGCCTTTCTCTGGATTCTGACACATAATATCCTCCTGTAGACTCTAACACATTTACTATGCTTACTGAAGTCTCTAACAAACAATAAGGGATTCAGTGAGGACTGAAACTTCTGATATACATAATATTCTTAATCAGGGCTTTCACATTTATGTAAAATTCTAATTGAGTTCTCTGATATTCATATAATTTCCTCAGTGAAGCTCCATCTACATAAAAGATGTAATGCCTCACTGAGGCATTTTACAGAATATACTCATTGAGGTCTGTAACACTCGTATAATATTTTCACTGATTCCTCTGACACTCATGTAATGAGGCCTCTGTCATCTATAATGTCCTCACTCAGTGCTCTGACACATAATATGCAATTTAAGGCCCTTACCTATATAATATTCTCTCTGATGCCTGTGGCACTCATATGATATCTTCACTGAGGTTTATAACAAATATCTTGTTCACATGAAGCCTCTAACCTATATAATGATCTCACTGAGGCCTCTGTTTAATGCACTATCCACATTAAAACCTCTAAAGAATACAATCTTCTCACTGAGGTTTCTGACAAATATAATTTGCTCACTGAGTTCTCTAACACATATAACATCCTCTCTCAGTTCTATATTTCATGTAATATCCACACCGAGTCCTGTGACACTAATGTAGTATCTTCATTGTAGCCTTTACCAGATATACTATACTCACTGAGGCTCTGAAAAGACCTATGGCAAACATATAATATTCTTTTTTTACACATAATATTCTTACTGATGCCTCTGACATTTTTACACTGAGTTATCTGACACATTTGATATCCATGCTGATATCTTTAGAATTTATATCATCACTTAGTACTCTGACACATATAAGGGGACATGTACTATCCTCAGTGAGTCCTCTTACAGTTATAATATGTTAACTAAATGGAATAAAATGGCCTCTAACACTCATATAATATCACCACTGAGATTCTGACAAACGTAATATGATCAGTGATGACTCTAATACATATAATATGCTCACTGAGTTATCTGACACTTATGTAATATTCTTTAATTTTTTTTTATTTTTTAGTTGTAGTTGGACACAAAGGTATTGTACCTTTATTTTTTGTGTATTTTTATGTGGTGCTGAGGATTGAACCCAGAACCTCACATCTGCTAGGCAAGTGCTCTACTGCTGAACCACAACCCTAGCCCCAAATGTAAAATTCTTAATGAGGTGGATGAGACATATATATCCACACAAAACCCTTTGACATTCATTTAATTATCTCATTTAGGCCTCTGAAATATATAATAACCTCACCAAGTTCTCTTTTTAAATTTTTTTTTATTATTGGTTGTTTAAAACATTACAAAGCTCGTGACATATCATATTTTATACATTTGATTTTTACCCTGTATATAGATTGCAGAATAACATCAGTTACACATCCACATCACCAAGTTCTCTTGACACTCATAATATTCTCACTGAAATATTTGATACTCATATAATATCATCAGTTAAGACTATAACACATATATATATACTTTTTGTTCACAACATTACAAAGCTCTTGACATATTTTTATTAGTTTCTCATGGCAATACAATGATCTTGACATAACATATATTATCCTCATTGAGTTTGCTGGATCTTCATATAACAATATCACTGAGGCCTCTGGCAAAAATAATACCTTAATTGAGTCCTCTGAGTAATATAATATACTCATTGAGTCATCTAACTCAAAATGACCTATTGAAGACTTTGACACTCAATAATATTCTCAATAACTTGAATACACTGGTATAGACTTGTAATCCCAATCAATTGGGAGCATGAGTCAAAAAGATTGCAAGTTTGAATCCAGCCTCAAAAATTTGGTGAAGCTCTGTCTCAAAATAAAAATATAAAAAGAGCTGAGGATGTATCTCATTGGTAAAGGACTCCTTGGTTCAATCCCCAGAACACACACACACACACACACACACACACACACACACACATACACACACACACACATATACACATATATATAATATATTTGCATAAATATATATTTGCATGCATTATATAAATATATAATTTATATAAACGTGTATATATATTCTCACTGCAGCTTATGACATATATAATATACTCACTCAGACCTCTGACATTCATATAATATTCTCAATGAGTACTCTAACAATTATTCTCAATTTACCTTTAATAATTATCATATTCTACAGTGGGGCTACTGATACTCAATAATGATATTACTGGGGTCTCTGACAAATATAGTGTTCTCACAGTGGCTTCAAATACTCAGATATTGTCCCTATTCAGATATTTGACACACATAATATTCACACTGAACCCTCCAAAACATATAATATCCTCACTAAAATCTCTAGCACATATAGTGTTATTACTGAGACCTGTGATACTAATATAGTATCTTCAACGAGACCTACTGCACTAATATAATATTTTATTCAGGACTCTACCACTAATATAATATCACTCAGACGGCAGTGATCAGGTCCCAAGCCAAAACAGGCTGTCTCTGGTGTGGAGTGGATGACCAGTTTATGAGAGGGTCATAGGGAGAAGTTGCAGCCCTCACAAAAGTCCAGACAAGGCGGTAGAGTTTGAGAGCAGTGAGGATCACACAGGGAATCAGGAGAATGAGGGCAAGTACTGGGATGACAGTGCAGGTCCTCATCAGGCTCTGAAGCTTGAATGCATCCTTGTTTAGGCTGGCTGAATCCCTGTTTATTAGCTATGTTTTTATACTAAATTTTGGGGTTTTTTGACCACCCCTTGTAATTCTTACTAGGTGCCACCAGATTTCTCCATGACCTCATTTACCATGGGATCAGAAACATCTGATCTGTTGGTCTCCATCCTGATATTCTCACCTTTCACTCTTATCAGGAGAGGAAAGCCTGCCAGAGGCTTCACTCAGTTTATCAGGTTTAAAAGAAGTAATTTGTCTGAGGCCATATTAGAGACTCTGTGGGTGTGCCTGGTGATAAATGACCTCTAATAATGACCTCAGGTTTCAAACTGGAGTTTTTTAAATGGAGTGAGAAACTGATGTGACTCCATTTTTGAGAAAGGAGCCTCTACATCAAACCAAATCCAGTCCAAAAGAGGGAGTTATCCTTGTCCTTGGTATGTGCTCCTAGGCACATACCCACTCTGCTGAGTTATCTGTAAATAACTGGAGAGATCTTCCATGCCAGGTGACCCTGACTCAGTTACACTAGGTTAGGACCCATAGCAACCCCCTAGCAACCACAATCAGCATGAGACAGGGAAAATACCTGAAATGCCAGGTGACCTTCTCAGTAGTTTTGGTGATTTGTAACATGATTAGACAACCCTACAAGTTTATCATGTACACTCTTACAACCTGTCATGACCTAAACCAATCGGTTCAAATGTATCGACCACTTGAACTAACCAGTCACACTTACCCAACTTGTTCCTGCCAATGAATATGCTAATCAATGTTAAGAGTTGTTGTTTGACTTTCTTGTCATGTGAAATGATTGGCTTTGTAATGTTGTGATGCATACTGTATCCCTGAAAATCTTATTAATCCTCACTGAACTAAGGGTCGGGACTTACTCTTGGAATCTCTGCATCTGAAATGGTTGTTAGTCCAGGTTCAAGCTTGTAATAAACACTCTGTGTGATTGCATCGGATTCAGCTCCTGGAAGTCTATTGGGGTCCCATGAATCTGGCAATACAGGAGTTGCTTAGGCTCAGGCCTAAGGCCATTCTCACACAACCCCTTTCACCTTGACAACATAACTCCTCTTTTTATAAGCTTGATCTCTTGATTCCAGTGTCATTTAAAGTTCTGGGTCTAAAAAGACATATTTATTTTCCCTGACATTTTCAATAAAGCACAAGGAAGTCTTAGAAATAGCTTGAAAGTGGGCTAGGGATGTGGCTCAAGCAGTAGAGTACTTGCCTGGCATGCATGGGGTGCTGGGTTCAATCCTCAGCACCACATTAAAAATAAAATAAAGATGTGTCCACTGAAAACTAAAAAAAAAAAATGTTAAAAAATTTTTCTCTCTTAAAAAAAAAAAGAAATAGCTTGTAAGGATAACAATGTTATACTGCAAAACTTCATGAACGTTCATATTGCTTGCTGTGTGTGACTTACCAGTATGTGAAAAGCCTTGGGTATATGTGAAAAATATATTATGAATATAACTGGGAGAACACTGAGGTTTTTTTTTTTTCTTATTGTACATACATTCTGAGGCCAAATGAGGATCTTTATTAGAGGTTGTTTCTCAAAGAAGAGATAATGATCATAAGGGAATAAATTAACCTATATATTATGAAATAAATATAATATATAATTGATTAAAATTGAGTACATAAATGGGCATGCCAAATCCTTTGCTGAATCATTTTAATTACAGTTATTTAGTTATTTTAATGTTTTGTTTACTATCTGCATTAGAGAAATCATTGACCTACAATTCAGGAAAACAGTGTTAATTTATCAGGTTTTGTCACTATGATATATTACTTATTGCCATAGGATCTCTTGTTATTCAATGTATATATTTATAAATTTACACAGGTTTTAGGAAGATAAAAGAAAATATGTATTAAAAGAGTAGGTTAAAAAAGCTCTTTAAAAATAATGTACCATTGCTGCGGTTATTACATAGCATTTTCTTTTTAAGAATGTATTAACCAACAATATGTATATAATGATAACATAATAACCAAATATGGTATAAACAAATAGACATAAATTAATAAATCTTATATGATTTATTTTATAATAATATTGGTAAAATATACTCAGAGGTGAAAACAAAAATTTAAATAATGATACATGCACATGTCCATTTTTATTAAGGTATAGTGAAATGTATCTATTTTTGTAATATACTTTTGTTCATGAAAGCATCATAAATATTACTGTAGCTGAAAAAATTAAAAATCCAAATTGTACATATCTCAGTAAATAAATGGCTTTTAGTGACTGAAATTTCTGAGTCTTTTTTGTGAAACACAAATACTCAGTAAAATATGCTCTGAAAAAAACCTCAATTTGAAATGTAAAAACATAGAAAGGAGTATTTAGAGTTGTTTTACCATGAGTTTAAATGAAAGTAGTTTTGATACCTGAACAAATATTCTGAAGTTTTTACCCTTAAGAAATACATATGAAAGAGTACAGCAATTCTGTCTCGAGTAATGCAAGTATAAGAGAAAGATGATAAGAATATTAAGTTAGCCTCAAAAATATGATGATCATGAAATAAATGAATTCTTGGCAGAAAAATATCTGAAATCAATTTTGATATAAAGTCAAAATCAATAAGCATTCTAATTTACAAAATCTTAATGATTTAATATATTAGAGAAAAGAAATAAGAATTCCAAGCAAAGACTTGAGAAATGGGTGTGCACAGCAAGATTTAACCTCAGAAAATTTTATACATCCCCTGTATCTGTCCATGTGTCTATCTCACGTCTTTGCACTGTTACACCAAAAACAAAAACAACAAAGAACAAGTTTTTGAGTAATTATATTTAGGTCTTAAAACAGTTAAAGAAAATGGCTATCTCTCTTTATCCATTTTTAGTAGTTATTATTTAGTAATTATTTCCTCAATAATTAATGATCACCCTGTGCTTGTTGCTCATAATATAGAATGTGTATAACCATTGAGAATGAGGCTCTGAAGACTACTATTTGAATAATGTCAGAACAAAAAGTTCCATAGAACAGTAAGAACTAAAAAACAAGGCCAAAGCCAGTTCAGCATGTAGGGCTATCTCAAGGAGGAGTGGAGGTGGTCTATGAGGTCTGACCTCCTTTAGATAATGCAAAGGACAGACTAGTATACACTGTCTTAGAAAATATTTTTCTTCAAATCTTATATTTTAATGGATACATGGTAAGAATCCAGAAGTAAAATGTAAACTAGCACATTTACATTCATTTCTAGGATACTTTTAATCCTAGTTCACTAGATTAGCTAATTTTAATGCCTTTAACTATGTCCTAATTGATATTTTAGCTATGGTAGATAACTTTTTCTTTTTCAATATTTATCAGATAATTTACAAAGGATTCCATTACAGAATACAGTCATTTAAAAAAATTAATGATGAAATTGTTCAAAACACATACACAGTAATATCACAGGATATGAAGTCTGTGTAGACACCATAGTCTTTATGTTTAGTTCCTTAGTTTGAAGAAAAGTTGACTGGCTTGGAAGTTTAGCTTAAAATCTTATCTCAAAAAACTTGAAAGAACTTCTCCTGTGTCTTTAGACAGGGAGACTGGCAGTAACTCAGGGAAAACTTTGGGTTTTGCACCTTTATTCATGATCACATTTTCCTTTGTGGAAGACTGTAAACTCTTTGAAGATTCACATTCCCACTCAGCAGTAGGAAATTTGACTTTTTCATGTTTTATTTCCTCTTTTCCATATCTCATTTCTCTCATTTTAGAATTATGTTAGGAAAATTTATTCTCCTTGTCCTATCTTCTGCTTTTTCTATGAATAATATTTTCAATATTATCTTCCAGGTTTTATAATAGCCACCTATTTTTTTAAAAAAAAATTAATCTTGTTTTCAATATACAAATTATCTGCATTAATTTTTGAGTTTTGCACCCAGTGAGGTATGATTCATTGGGCTCAGGTCTGAAAAAAGATAATCTTTAAGGAAATAAACTTTCAATCATATGTTTTAAGATAAAGAAAATTAGTTTTAAAATTACCCAGTTTTCTACAATATTTTAAGTACAATAATTTTAAATGAAAAATATTTAAAATAAATTAATTTTCTTTCTCATTTGGCAATCTTAATGAAGGCATAATGACTCATTCTATTCTTCTTATAATTTTATTTTATGAAATATGCTTTGTCATTTATTATTCATATTAAACTATTAATAGAAATTCATCACTGGTTAAGAGACATGAGTCAGCCAAGAGGCAAGTTAAATATAAATTCAAGTTTTTCTCCATACACAAAATAACTTTCTGAGTATCATTTATGATTGGAAAAAAAGCCTTCAAGATGGCAAGTAGCACAAACAAGTTTACTGAAGGCTAAAACTGACTCGGAAGGTGCATGCCTCTCCCACAGCACACCACATGAAGTGAAGGGAAACTAACTGGGGGTATTTTTGATGGGAACAAGTACTCTTGTGATACTAACAAATTGTAGAGAGAAAATGACACTAAAGCCCATGAAATGCAGGAACCCCAGAGTTCTGAGAACTATTTCAGGTGTAAGCCACCCAGGAGACCTGCCTGACCATTAGATCTTGTTCGCTTTAAACCTTTTAGTTTGGAAAATAAACATTGATTAAATAAATCACTGAGATGTGGGGTTCTAAACAATATTTATTTTCTCAACTATGCAGTCTAAAACATTACTCCTAATGGATTAAAGCACATGTCTCTGGGACATATTTTTCAAAGCTTTTTAATTTTATTAAAATATAAACTTACTGTGCCATATTCTTTTCCAAATTTCTTAAGAAACAATGTCAAAGATTTGACATTATGCTTGACCATACTTAGGGAGTCACTTCAAGAAGTGTAGAGTCATTCCACTCATGCCAAAATGACATCATATTTACATAAAGAGTGAGTTTCTAAGTTATTTGTGGTATAAGTTATAGATTCTATTAAAAACATTAGCAAAAGAGATGAAGTCCTGATATATAAAAATAAAATCAGTTTAAAAATATTCCAAGCTGGATATGGTGGCCAACGCCTGTAATCTTGGTTGGCTCTAGGGGCTAAGGCATGAGAATAGCAAACTCAAAGCCAGTCTCAGAAATTATGCAAGATTCAGTCTCAAAAAAAATTTTTTTTATGGATTTGACTCAGTAGTTAAGCACCTGTGGATTCAATTCCTGATTTAAATAGTAATACTAATAATAATTCTAAGTGACATCATGAGAAATACAATGAAAATTTATAACTGAACATCTTTTTTCTAGTAGTATTGGGAATTGAACCCAGGACCTTATGCATGTGAGGTAAGCACTCAACCAACTGAGCTATATACCCAGTCCTATGACTGGACATCTTACTAGACTCTAGCTTCCTTCTGTGACTTTTGTACTTTTGCTATTCCTTCTCTTATTCTATACTTTCTGCTGAAATTTTCTCTAGAAACAACAACAACAAAAAAAAAAAAACCTCACACCTTCCACAAATTATCTTCATAAAGGACAATTTCTGGAACATCTTCACCCCTTTGGTAAAGATTGTCAAGCCTTCTATTATGAGTTAAAAACTCTATCCTGTTTTAAAAAATTCTGTTCTACTGCCTGTTTTTCTGTCCTTCTGTTCAAAGTTGTGATTTATAACTGCATAGTTACAATTATGGTCTACATTGCTTCCTTGTCTTAGAACAATTAAGCCTTTTGCACACTTATATATAAACCGCAATACTCGTGCTTTGATTTTTCTTTGGGTTCAGCTACATCACCAGGATGGTTACAGATCCTAATGCAAGCAGTTTCTGTTTGATCTGGTCCTGGCTTCCTCCCTCCCATGTATGATGTTCAAAAATTTTTGTGTGTGGTGAGACTCTTAGTGGGTTTACATCTTATATACCAGTTTTGATGTAATGAGATTTTTTTTTTGCAAATGTAGTGGATATGATAAGAAGATGTGACACTGGGACTCATGGATATAAGTAACTGCAGTGTCTACCTGTCTTGCTATGAGATCTTCTTCATGGTATAAAAACATTTTCTTATTTCCTGTTTATAAAACTTAAATTGATGGAGTATACAAACCAAGCTTCATTTAGTTCTGGTCTCAAAAGTTATGACCACTACATATCTACATTGTAGAGAGCACTTGGTGTTTTTAAGGGCTACTTTACTTTAGGGAACTCTGAAAAAATTTATAACATATAAGTAAAAAAAAACAATACTGGTCATGTTCAAATTTTTCAGTAAAATCTGAGAGCAATTATTAATGATTGACAGATAATCAACCTGAGATTCCCAGGGTTTAACTGAAGTGATATATCATAGTTTATAAAGTTATTAAGTGAGAAAACCTAAGATTAAACTGAAATCTAGCTAAGGTTTTACACCTAAAAAATAGTACAATATTCACAAAATCTTACACCTAATAAATTATGAGGCAAGACTATTACTTTATTGGCTTCTCTATTTAATATTTTCAATTTAGAAACATTTTATTAGAAGAAATAATAGTACTTCTTATGACAAATATATAATAAAATATTCAACACCTTCAACATCCACAATGTTTAATAGAAACCATGTAAAGTAGAATTTTTATATCTTTTTATGAGATCTTTAGAAAAAAGCATTTATAATCTGATAGTTAAAAGCATTTTTTGAATTGTGCTACTATAAACATTGTTGTAGCTGCATTTTTGTAGAATGCTGTGAAGCCCTTCAGTATATGAATTGATAAAGCAAATGTTATTTTTATACAAATAGGATATTGCTCATCATTAAAGACAATGAAATCATGGCATATGCAGGTAAATGGATGGAATTGAAGAATCCTATGCTAAGTAAAGTAAGCCAATCCCCCAAAACAAAATGCTAAATGTTTTCTCTGACATAAAATGGCTGATAATGTAATAGAAAGGAGGGAGAACCATGGGAGGAATAGACAAACTATAGATAAGGCAGTGGGGAGGAAGGGGAAGAAAGGGAGCATGGAGATAGGAAAGTGTTGAAATGCGATGAATGTCATTACCCTAAGTACATGTATAAAGACATGAATGGTGTGACTCTATGTTGTGTATAAAAAATATGAAAAATTGTATTCTATATTGTAGTATGAATTACAATGCATTCTACTCTCATATATAAAAAATTAGAAAACATCTAAAAATTACTTTATAAAAGACTGTGAGCAAATTCAGAGGAATTAAAATATTTAAAAACAAAAATAAAAATAAAAAAGCATGTGTATATATGTTGAAATGTTTTATATATTCCATTGCGGAGTTTGTTATACCCAAGTATAACTGTAACATATTATGCAAAAAAGCAAATACTTTTGAAGCAACTAAAATATACTCATTTGTTAAAAATGTAATATACTCTCTCATTTAAATCCATTCTTTGAGTGAGAAAGAGAGAAAAACAAAATAGAAAGTTGATTAAGAAAGTAAATCAAAATAGGTAGAAGTGAAAAACTAAATGTAAAAATGAAGAAAGTAGTCTTAAGTACTAGAGAGAGAATCCATGCTAGAAATAAGAAAAGTAGTGAATGCATGGTAAGACTTTGAGGAATAACAGGTTATTTATCCTCTCATAAATCTCTGAAAACTTATTTTCTTGGGAGAAAGATAACATATGAAACTATTTCTCATAAGTTTAGACACGATTTTGTAATTACTTTTCCATGAAAGTTTATTAAAAAATATCAATACTAGATACTTTTTTTTCTCCAAGTCAATCAAATATTTTATATATTTTAGAATGTGTGTGTCAAATATTTTATATATTTTAGAATGTGTGTGCATGTGCACTCTAGAACACTATGTATAAATGTATATATGTATAGAAGTTTTATCTAAGGATAACGTTTATATGTATGTAAAATAATTTGATTCTTTTGTATTTTTCTAAATATAATGGTCTTATGAATAATACAGAGCTCTTTGTGAGCATTATGGTGCTGTAGGTAATAAATTTACCCTGTTCTTTGCCATGCCAGGAGAGTTGTAAAGCAGAATATATTAGTTCACTTTTGTGATAATAAAAATTTTAGTATGTCAGTAGGTTCTAGCTAACATTTACTTCTGAGGTCTTAAAAAATAGTGTGCTCTAAATGGTTCTGGGAGTGTTTATACTGGCTCTGACTCTCCTGGGTAATGTTTCTGTGAGTGATATGATCAGATAACAAGTGGCACTATTTCTCAAGTATTGATATTGTGATATCTCCTGTAGTTTTATTGCCTGGAGTAGGTGATTTTCTCTTAAGTGGATCTGTAGTTCTTTGTATCTATTTTTAATATTTTTAAAGTGGTTTATAAACTTGTGCACCTTTTCTAAGTGATATCACGCTTCTTTCTCAGTTATTTTTGCATAGATCAGGAATCAATAAGTCCTTACTATTCTTGTTTTATCTTCTTGAAAAAAATACAGACACCCTTATAGGAAATGTTTCTCTTGAAACTGAAATAGCCATCAATTCATCACCTCTTCATGTGTTCCAAATGGTAACAAGACATCTGCATTGGTAGCAAATCATAACTGATTATATAAATATAATTTAGAGTAACATGTTTACATAAACTTTGTTAGGATAGCCAAGCTTTCTGTGTTTATTAATTTCTCCTACAATAACAGTAAGAATGGTGATTTTTGCATAGGAAGAAAATCTCTGATATTCAATCATTCTTTTGGCTGATAACATACAACTGAATTGTTAACATGTTGTAATTTCCTAACAGGATAACAAAGAAGAAATAAATTTATAAGAATCACTTTATTGAAGGTAATAGCTTTTCTACAAGGGGTGAAACATTTCATTTTGTTCTTATTTTCTTAAATCTGCATAGACAAATTCTGAGAAAGTACTTAAGCACTTTATTTATTTATGTACATTTTTGGATGTTGATGGGCCTTTATTTTGTTCATTTATTTATATGCAGTACTTAGATGGAAACTTGTGCCTCAAACATCCTAAGCAAGTGTTCTACCATTGAGTCACAATCCTAGCTCCAGGCACAAACCCAGGTCTTTCAGCTCTTTTTTTTTTTTTTTTTGATGTGTAGAATTTCTCACCCATGCCTCTGCTGTCTTGATCTAAGTATCCATATATTTACTTCCACATTGATACAGTGATTTGATACACACACACAATACCATTTACTGCAACGAAATAGCATGGTTTATAACTTAAGTCCATTTTAAGCATTCAAGCTAATTAGAGTCATAAAGCTATAAGAATAGGGTCTTTTAATCTACTGGTATATTAACCTATATAAGAGGGGGGGCTTTTATACAAAAAATCCTGAAGTAGTCCTGATGAATATTTGGATTGAAACAGGTGGAAAATAATGGTTGAGGCCCACTGCTCTTTTGTGTTGCATTAATATTAATGCAGAGACCATTAGGAGCAGCACACTAGCTGAGCTGAATAAAGATGGCCAGTTTCTAAGAAAATCAGAATTTATATATTACAGGACCTTATAGATCACATCAGGTTGACTCCTTTGAAAAGCAAATGTGTAAGCCATTCAGCTCATAAGAAATGACATGGCTTATCCACATTCCACATGGCTTGTGAGACCTCTGTTTGGCAACAGAAGACCCTCAACACTGGCTCCCACAAAAGAGATTGCTGTAGTCCAATATCAGGAATAGAAAAGTGTAGTAAACTATGGTTTGAAAGCAATTTTGAAGAGAGGTGCCTTCTGTTTGTTTCCAGAAAAAAAGTCAGTAAGGAAAATATGAGTGAAAAGTTCTTTTCCATGAACTCCTCTTTGTTTTGCTTTCTGAGCATACTCTATAAAAGAAAATAGAATTCTGACTGTGAGGGGAAATCTGGAACTCCAGTGATTGTTATAGAAGGATAGGAAATGTTGACACCAAGAGTATGCTATGAAATATTTAGCATAGGATTTCCTACTTCTTTGAGAGAAGGCTCTGGGGTAAATAGAAAATACTGGTAAAATCTTTTGTTTTGGCTTTATTAAGGCTAGAGTTTTATTTGATGTTTTAGATCCATTGTGCTTTGAAACATAATATTTTTAGCATCCCTGCCATAGGTTTATATTACAGGCGATTTAAGTACTGTGGTGGGCTAACATACATTGCTTCTTTTTATGAGAAACATTTTCTACTAAAAAAATTTAAAAATGGCCAATACTCTTTAATAGGGAATTTTATATATCATTGAGTGGAGGCTTTCTTAAAATGCTTTTATTCAAACACATCTTTTATTTAAAATATAGAAATGACTGGCTTTAAAAAAGTAAAAAAATTCAGACACTTTAAAATAAAAGTAAACAGATCACTCACATTTTCTACAAAAATATTTTATGTACCATTACATAAAAGCCCCCCCTCTTATATAGGTTAATATACCAGTAGATTAAAAGGCCCCACTGTGGCCCCGCCCCTGGATCTCCGCCCCCACCGCGGCCCAGCCCCCCGCTCCCCGCCCCCACTTCTGCCCGCCTTGGCTCCAATCCGAGGCCAGTCCAGCTCTGCTGGTGCCTCCGCTGCCCTGCCCACTGCAGCTCCTTCCCTTCAGCCCCCATTTTGAGGCGCCCCTCACTAGTCCCCAACCCTTGTGCTGACAAGGGCAACCGCCTGCCAGGCGGGGCTCCCCTCCTCCTCCTTCTCCATCTCTTCCTTCTAGAGGCTCAGCCCGCTGACTGCCTCTGATTCTCCCCTTCACCTTCACACACCCCCAGCACTTCTGGAGTCCTGCCTCTCCTCACCCATCTCCCACCTAAGCTGAAGCCACAAAACATTTCCCTCAAAGAATGCACGTTCTCCAGCGGGCCGCCCTCCGGATAGTCTGAGCCTAGGCTGACTCGACCCCTCACTGGTCTGGGCGGCAGCAACTGGCTTCTCCAGTGGGGGTCTTGCCTATGCCCGGGCTTCCCTGCCTGGGCTCCGGGCTCACCTCTGACCTGCGCTGCGGGCTGCAGCCTCGGCCTGCCTCGCGCTCAGAGTCTGTCTAAGGAGCTCTCCTGAGGTGCTGGAGCCCGCAGCGGTGCTCGCACTCAATAAAACCCCCTAGGGATGCAGGGCTCCTCTGGGCTCCAGGCAGGCAGTCACAGCGGGGGTGGGACGCCGCGCCCCCGCCTGCCGCCTGCCTCCCATCCGCCCTCGCAGCCCCTGGGGAAGGCACAGTTACCAGCTCCGGTGGATCTGTTAAGTGCCAGCTGCCCTGGGCGCTGACCTTCTCTTCTGAAGCTGTAGCTGAGGCTGCAGCCGTCAAGTTCTCCTGTTAATAACTGGTGCCTGGCTGTTTATTTCAATGGAGATCCTCCCTCATCCTCCTCTTGCTCCATTCCTCCCTGTCCTCCTTCTCCTCCACTACTCCTCCTCCACTACTCCTCCTCTTCCTCCTCTTCCTGCTCCATTCCTCCTTGCATCTCAGCATTTACCAAGAGAGATGGACCACGCGGAGCTCGGGAGCAGAGGAGGGGGCTAGGAGCCAGGCCCTCCCTCCCTCCCTCCTCCTCCCTGGCAGTGACTGCTGCAAAGTTCTGTAACTGGGGAAAGGACTGGGAGGAGGAGAGGGCAAAGGTGGACTGAGGGGAAAAAAAAAAAAAAAGAAATATAGGTGGAGGGCATAGGAGGTGGAGAGGTGGGGCAATTCTCCCTGGGCCATCGAAGTATTTCAGTATCTCTCCACCAAAATTAAAAGTAATATTAAATTAAAAAAAAAACTCATAAGGAGGAAAAAAACTTCTGAAGCCATCAACATTTTTCTTTTTCTTTAGTCTTCACCTTAGAACCTGAAAGATTTTATGCTGCTATTTTCTACGAAATCCAATGAGGGTTCTGCAGGCTTGTGGGGGAAAGGCATTTTCAAATTTTTAAAAATCTTTCTGGATGATTTGCACTTATTCTTTTATTAATTATGATTTCTTTCTAGTCTATCCTAAACATGATTTTAATATTGTCAATTTTCCTTATGTGACTCAACAAATCTTTTTTTTTTCCTTCATTAACAGCATGAGTATTCAGTAAAAGAATTCTTTTTTGTTGTTGTTTAAAAAATTATATTTTCCGTGAACTGGAAGTATCTGCTGTTAATACTCTAACCTGAGAACAAAGTGACTTAAGAAAAGAAAAAAAAAAAAAAACTTTTGTAAAGAAACTTAAATAAAAACTATTTAATTCAATAATAGTTTGCATCTACCTATAGTTGGAAACTAATCTTTATTTTAGCTACAATGTCCATCATTTGAGTACAGTGAACATTGGCTCTTTCTCCCTCACCTGCGCAAGCCATCCCCATGCTTATACTATCTTCCCCACTCAGTCCTGAAATTTTCCCCAGGTTCCAGGGTTCCAGGCCCAAGAATTACTAGAAGAGAAGCTGGTTTGGTGTCAGGGTCTGCTCTGACTTTTTCTTGGCCTAATGTGGGGGCAGAAGTTCTCCCCCTTGCTGCCCCTCTCCATGTCTTCACACAAAAGGAGCGATATGAATGCCAATAGGAATTTTTGAATGGCCATACTGTGCTGAGGGTGGCAAAAATTGGTGGTGACACAACACTAGTGGCCCTTGTCCCCTGGGCAATAGAGAGTGTACCACCTTCATGCTATCAGAAGGAGATGGAGAAAGACAGGTTGTGCTCTGGGCCAGGCTGGGCTCAGGTGTGTGCCAATGTGTGTTTTAGCTTCCCTGAAGTGAGCCAGGCCTCTTTCTAATGCTGAAAGTGGTGGGAGGTAGGCACCAGGGTATGAGCCCAAGGCCTTAATAGACCCAGGGATCCTGGGAGCTCAGGACAGGATTATTCACATAAAGGTAGCTCTCCATTAGATGGCAGTAGAGGGGCTGTGGGTTACCTGAGAAGGCCAGGGTCATGACCAATTTTTAGGCTACAGGGTGGGGTGGGGTAGGGGCAGTAAAAATGGATGCTATGGTGCCCAAAAAATATATGTGTGGTAGGAGGGCATAACATGATCTTCAATTATGTAAATGCACTTTAAACTTTCATTAGGAGATATATATATATATATATATATATATATGGATATATACTCCTGGTATGGAATCAACATAGCTGCATTTCAAAAGATAAATGTAGAAAAAAAATTGTCATATACACACAATGGACCTATATTTTGTGATAAGAAAGAATGAAACATCTAATTTGCAGAACAATTGCTGGAATTAGATATTACTGTGTCACATAAAATTAGTTATGAAAATATTTGTACCATCCAAATTCACTCACTTGTGGAAACTATGGGAAGGGCAATGGAAAGAAGAAAAAGACAGATTATTTGTAAAATATAATGGGATGGGGCAGGGTATCAAAAGAGGTGTATTCAATCAAAGCCTGATATATGCAAGTATGCAAATAGAATAGTCAAACTCATTAATTCTAGATTTGATGTAATTGAAGCATTAATGTACAAATATAAATAAAATGCAAGTTCAGTAACTAAGGAAAAAACTCTGTGCAAGTTCTGAAACTAAAACTGGTACAAACAACAATACTTGAATATGTTAATAGCAATGATATTGACAATGATTTCTGAGAAATGACATACATTAGTCTGATGCACATTCTACCACAAAATACCTGAAGAAACCAATTTAGAAAGAAACATGACTCATGTACCTTAGTTTTTGGTGTTGAATAGCATGGTGCCTTCCTTTCTCAGTTCTGGTGAAGGCCCTGAATTGTGGCACACTTTAGCGAGACCATGTGTGCAAGAAAATGCTCACACCTCAAACCAGAAAATAAATAGAGATCACAGTTGGGTTACACAATCTAATTAATGGGCAGGCCCACTGACCTAAGGACCTACACCTTCACCCTTCCAATGATCTCACCACCAACCAGTTGCACCACTGGGAGACCAGACATTTAATACATTGGCCTTTAGGGTACATTCAATATTTGTTTTTTTAAACATGATACCAGAAGCATGAGCCACAATACAGAAATAGAGAAGCAAGACTCTGTCAAATCTCAAAGATCATGCTTAGCAAAGAATACAAGAGTGAAAAGGGAGCAGAGTGGTAGAATAGATTCCCAAACCAGATATATTAGCATATTCCCAAACCAGATATTCTCAAACAAGGGGTTAATATCCAAAGTAGAGTTCTAATTCAAGAACAAGTAATAAATGAAAACCCAATTGAAAATGGTCAAAAAAATCAGAAAATATGTTTACTCCAAAATGCATAGAAATGAAAAAAAAATTGTGTAAAAAGTGTAACACATTGAAAATCATCATGATAATTACTATCAAAATCATACTTATAGTAAATAAAACCTAGTAAGAAGGCTATCATTAAAAAATGTGTGGTCCAGGGTTTTGGGAAGTTTGGACACTTCTTTACTGGATTTTTCGTTTTGGCCAGGCAAGTATTTACATATATATGTCATATATATTTGTTAATAGGAGAGAGCTCATTAAAATATTTTTTATCATGATGAAAAATTACAATCAATACAGTAAAGTTAAGGGTATATCCTCAGGGTATATTGAATTATGATGGTTACATGATTTTGAATATTTACATAAAAATAAATAATTTTTTAGATTGTATAATATTTGGATGTGTAAACTTTAACCAAAAAAACTGTTTTAAAATATTTAAAATAAGATACTCAGCATTTCTACTTTCATGGAAATAAAAGTATGTTTCCACGTATATATGTGTAACTATTCATAACTTTAAAATTTAGTTTATAAATATATCTTTTTTAATTTCTTCGTTTAGTTGCAGATAATTGCTATATCTTTATTTATTTTATGTGGTGCTAAGGATCGCACACAGTGCCTCACACATACAAGGCAAGTGCTCCACCACTGAGCCACCACTCCAGTCTGACACAAGTATATCTTTGTAGTAAAATATAGTAATTTGACACATATATTGATAAGAATGGTGCAATTAGCATTTTGCCTCCTCAATTACTTATTATTTCTCATTGTTTATCACATTTACTTTCTTCTAGTAATTTTGAATCACATCATATATTATTGTAGATATACGATAGAACAAAAGAACTAGTCAATCCTACCTGTGTTTGTTTCCATTTGAAAATTTTCCTACAATTAAAGTTTCCAAATGTTCAGCACTTTTTTTTACATATTCATAAAATGTCAAATTATTCAGACATAATGAAAGTGATGCCTGTGATCCCAGCAGCTTGGGAGGCTGAGGCAGGAGGATCATAATTTAAATCCAGCCTCAGCCACTTAGAAACATCCTAAGAAAATTAGAGAGACTCTGTCCCAAAATTAAAGATATAAAAGGGCTAGGGATGTGATTCAGTGATAAAGTTTCTCTGGATTTCATCCCTGGTGCAAAGAAAATAAATTAATTAATTAAACAAAATAAGTAATGTTAAGGTCTATAAACAAGCCAGGATGGCTCCTGGCATTTTGCCAGAAGGAGTGGTTTGTGAGGTGGCACCGGGAGCCATTAAGTGCGGAGATTCCTTATTGGTTGACTGCTGTATCTAGTTTATGTTAATTAAGATAAGCTGTGTGGAATGTATATATACCCCTCCTGTCCTACAATAAATGGCTCCCCCTCCTGCTGTATCAATGTACAGAAGTTGTTCGTCACCCCCCCCCCAGGTTATTTTGCCCAGCCCGTCGGGCTGTGGCAAGTAAACTGTTTATTCACAGAAAAAAATGGATGAATCAAAACACTATTTTGAACAAAAAAATAGGCATCAATGTGTATATTATGAGAGACTGGGATTTTGCCTCAGTGGTAGAGTAATCATCTAGCACATGTGAAGCATTGGGTTAAAACCTCAGTGTCACATATAAATGAAATAAAGATATTGTGTCCACCTACAACTAGAAAATAAATATTTAGAAAAGAAATATTCTAAAAACTGTATATCATGATTATATTCAGTCTAAAATGATTCATTAGTGATTAAATTAATACGTTGATCAAAATCAGAGCAAAGTTGCATATGGTCAATGCAGTTGAAAATTGTACAAGATTTTTTTTTCATTAGTGACTATGACTCTCATGATCAGGGTGTTGAATCCTGCAGAAGAGGAACAGTTACTGGTTTGGTTTGGTCCTAGGTAAATTTGGGGATGATCCCCTGGTTTATGTTGTAGCTAGTGGATCCATGGTTACTTTGCAGAGTCTTGTGGTGAACAGATGCCTTGGAGGACCTAAAATTCTCTGTGGAGATTGCATTTAGGCTAAAATATGACAAGCTTAGCGAATTGAAACTGAAGTTATTTTCTCCCAATAACCTGAGGCCACAAATCAGTTTTTACAACCTCCATAGAAGATGTAGCTAGGCCTACCTATCATCACTTTATTGGTGAGTATTTTTTTCCTCATACAGAATTACTCCATCAGTTGACTTTTATGTATAATGTGAAAAGCAGCCTGAAGAAAAGTAAAACCTTCTGCACAGATTAAAAGAAAAAAAAAAGGGAACTCATGGACAAGTTGAATGCTTTTTTAAAGAGTATGAAGGAACTGTCATTCTTAGAGAATGGCAGGATGCAGAAAGTTCTTTTCATTATCTCCAGCCTAATAAATGCTTAAAGAAAAGCAAAGATCACCCAGTCAATTCTAATGGAGGAATAACCTTCTCTGGTACAAAGACTAAGTGAGTAAATATCCAAAAATAAAAGGCATGGTGATGGAAATGCTAAATATACTGATATTCATTAGAGGTCAGGAAAGTCGCATTACAAAGAGTTTTTTTTTCCAAACCTTCAAAAAAAACAAGTGCTATGTACTGATGTTCGTGTGGGCTCTTTCTTGTCCAGTGAGGGGTTCCATGGAAAAGTGTAAAAGAGACTGTGACTGTGAAGTCACTAATCAAGACCTCTGGAGACCAAGCAGGAAGGGGGTCTCATTTTATTGTGCAGTTACCATGTATGTATACTCAGGCAGTAGCTTATCAGATTACAGGCAGCCACCAATGCAATTTCTGGCCAACTATCCCTGCAGGGACCAATTAAGGAGTGGGCAATGGATCAAGAGCAGGGACTGAAACCATAGCCTCATGCTTAGGGCTGTGCATAAGGGGTAAGTGGTTTGCTGCTCACACAACCTAGCATGGGAGAGTGGTTTGCCACTCAGACACTCTTAATGTATGGCATGAATGCAGTATTCCTTGAACTTGTCCTCACAGATGTTCTCGAAGATATCATTGTGGCCTCACCTCTACTAAGGTTTTTTGAGTTTCCAGCTTGTGCCATACTTCTGGTCTATTTCAGATGAGATCACTGTGGTCAGGTGATGCAGTGGTGCATCAAATTCATGACAGGAGTTTTGCTATCTTCACATGGGGACATGGCAAGAAGTTTGCTTAAAAATAATTGATGCTTGAATTCCCCTTGGACTTGCATTCTTTAACAGAGAGCATTAAGTTAGCACTTTCTGGCAGCAAATTCTCATCTATAAGCATTAAGATAAGTATAGTGTATTAAAGATTAAACATTTTCATTCAAAATTAAATTTAATCAAACTATGTTCAAGTTAGCATTTTGTAATTATTAGTTTTATTAGATGTATTATTTGGTAATTTATGATATATATTTTCCCTGTGACAGAACAGCTAGTTCAATGACCTTGTGGGCCTTCTTTGCCTCGGGAGGATCCAAGTTGGGTGCATCTCTGACTTGAGAACATGTCAGCAGGAGGAAATCTCCTGTCTGTTCTTAAAGTCTGTGAAAGGACTTTGCCACAGCTTCATTAGAATTTTATGTTAGTAATCTAGCAAAAATGTGCTCACATTTTGGACTGTTCCCAAGTGGGTTGTTCTTTACTTCCTCACAAAATATTTCAGAAAATAATCTTTTACAAAACTGTTTATCATTGAGGGCAGAAGCCATATGGAGATGTGATAATTTTTAAAAATTCAAGGTCTTTTTCAGAGAGAAATTCTCACATAGATGTAGAGTGTACAACACATATATTATGAAAAAACATACTAATATCAGGATTGTTAAGTTGACGAACTGGGAACAGGCCAGTTAAACCTGAGCCATGTTGGAGCCTAATGTGAATGGCAAAAATATAAATATTTTGTAACTAATATGCTATTAATTTTTGAACGAATTATTTATAATTTATTTTCTCTATATATAACAATTATAAAATGCATGATATCATTAGGAGCCAATAACAATACTGTTTTTCTAGTGTTGTTTTCTCAATGGTCACAACTCCTAAGTTAAAAAAACACTTTCTCCTAAGAATGTATAATTGTAGAAAAGGGAGTCAATAGATGTTCTTTAAAATCCAATTTAATATTGCTTAGGGGCCAGCCATTTCTGTATTAATGTAGCAGTGGATAAAATTCAGACATAACAAATGTGCATTCATTCGTGGTGTATTTCTTTCACTACATGATCACTGCAGGAAGATATTTCTGCTCAAAGGAAACTGAGAAATATCCATAGCACTGTACCTCATTTCACTGTCTCAGCACCTGACACCTCTCACTGTTAGTGAATGGTCTCTGAAGGTTTCTCTCACATGCTCATGATGTTATTGCCAGAGTTGATATATTTAGGCCTGAATGGTGTCTCCTATTTGGGGAATGAGCACACAGTAGTTATTATCATGGTGAAAGGGCACAGAAGTTGTGAGTGCCTACATGACATGTGGCACAGTGATGGCAGAGGAGTGTATTTTAACTGGGAATTTGAAAGCATTTTTAAGTGAGGAGACTTGAGAGAGCAACCTTTTAACTGGCATTTAAGTATTAAGGGCGGTGGAGTTCATAAAGATCTGCAGTTGAGGGCAATCAGGGCTTCAGCTATAAATGGGATGGGTCTTACAGAAGTAAGGTTACTGCCACAGAGCTTTCCAGCAAGGTGTTAATTTTACAGAAAATACATTGGGCCCAATAGTGAAAAGGGCACTCAAAATTCATTCTCAACCATCCCAAAAAACTTTTCCATGGTTACATACCTAATTCTATCCCCACATATTGTGATGTTAATTGAACAGGATCTCCATGTTACTGTTTGTATAAACATGGACAAGAATACCTCAGATGTCCCCTCACAGAGCTGAGGGGTTTTATATGAATTTCCTCAGTATCACATTGCAGTGTGGAGTGTTGCCCCTGGAAACATAATGTCAAATTTATTTGACTTGAAGCTTGGCACTGTAATTGGGTATTTAATTCTTCAGTCTTTCCCAAGGTATCTTAAGCCCTTCACTATCAGATTTCCTAGAGGCAATTAAATATCTCATTAAAGGCTTCTGAGGTTTTGTCTCATAGTTTTCATGTTATCAACCACTGACTTTATTGAATTCAATGTCTAGTGCTGAAGAAATTTAATATATATTATCTACAAAATACAAGATACAAAGTATATGCAAATAGAATGTGCTTTAAAAAAAACATTCAGAATCTGCTTAACCTCAGCAAGAATAGTTATTCAAAACTATTTTCTTGTTTGGTTCTCCTGGAGATCATACAAAATCATATTTATTATAATCCCTTATCATATATGTGAAAATTGAGATTTAGAAGTTACCCATTCTGGACACACAATTCTTGAGTGCAAGGACCATTACACAATTTACTTTAACATGAAGATACATTATTAATTGCAGCCCCATTAGTCAGTTTAAAGATTTTGGGCCAGTGAGCTTTGTAAACACAAGGAACCAAAGACTAGTTTAAGCAGGGGAGTAATATGATTAGATTTGTGCTCTTAAAACATTACTCTAGTTATAATATGAGCCACTCAACTTTTTTTTTTTTTTAGAAAACTAGGCTTGCTTCAAAACTTCTTATGAGAGAGATTCAAGACTGTTTTTATAAAGAGAAACTAACAGATTCCAGAATACAAGTACTAACAAATTAGAAAATGAAAGGAAATTTTTATTATATGCAGTAAAAATAATAGTTGATTTAGTACAGGAGTCACCTATCACACAATAACACTTTATGACACATGGAATTCTCTGAGACACTTAACTCCATTCTGTCACTTAAGGGTCTTTCACATATGGTCTTTGCTTCATTAATTTATTGAAATAACAAATATTTCTTGTTCCAGGTGCTTCTTTATGTACATTAGATTCAATGGAGAAAAAATGGACACAAGTTTTCTGCTGTCTGGAAATTTACATTTATCTGAGATACAGAATTTTCTTTCAATATAATAAATTTCATAAAATGTTTGGAAATAAGTTTTATTGAAGTAAAACAATAAAGTAAGAGAAATTTGAAATGTCCCCTCATTGCAGAAATCAAATGGTGCTAACAAATCAGAAAAAAATAATTTCAACAAGAAAAGAAAGGAACTGAAGTGTCCTCTGCATTGCAAAATTCATGAGAAATTTTATGGTGAGTAGCACACTGTTTTCAACTGACAGAAATGTTACTCTAAAAATCTGTGTTTATATTTATACATACTTTACAATTGTGTGTGTATTTGTATATTTGTGTGTATTTGTATATATTTGTGTGTCTCTGTGTGTGTTTGTGTGTGTGTGTGTGCGCGTGTGTGTGTGTGTGAGAGAGAGAGAGAGAGAGAGAGAGAGAGAGAGAGAGAGAGAGAGATTCTTAAAAGGCTTAGGTAAGAAAAATTTCAAAAATATGATGTCAATAGTTAAAAATGACCTGACATACTGTTTCACCATTACTTCCACAATAACCAAATTTAGGGCTTTATGTTATTTTTGTTGTTGGTGGTGGTGGTGGTATGTGTCTTATTTCAACAGCATTCACTGTTTGCAATGAAGTGGGCTTGAGTCATGTTCTTCTAGTACCTGTTCTGAAAGCACCCCAACCTTCTAAATGTTGGAGACTGCTAGAGCAGTAGTTTTCTAAGTATTGTCTGAGTGCAAGAAGCTTCAGACTCATAGGATGGCTAAGAATTCCCATTCACAAAAATTATCTGAAGTGGTGATGGCAGTGGTTTTCTGCTTGGCCAATTTCTTCATTAGCCTAGGAGGTAAGAGTGATTCTGACAAAGGACACCATAGAAGTCATTGCCTTTACCAGAATCTGAGGGGGCCTTCCAGAGAGGAGCTTAAAATCCTGTGATTGGAAGAGTCCATTCTAGAACAGAATTCATAAAAGTAGCACCTGATAGCTGTATCCACACTACTCTATTCTATTTATTTATTTATTTATTTATTTATTTATTTATTTATTCTTTTTAACAAAAATTTATATCAGAACACAGTTACCACAATGTATTTGTGGCAAGGTACTAGATTTGAACTCTAAATAGGTCATATTATCCATAATATTTGCACCTGGTGATTTATAGAACATCACTATTCAATATTGTTTGCTATTAGGTAAATGTCTTGTGTCTATCCTGTCTAATTCAGTAGTTTTAAGCACATGATATTTTGGCATGTATTTCCTGTGGCAAGAAAAATCTGAGTTTGTCAACTTGATAAATTTTATGGCCAATGGCCAGAATATTGGGGAGGATCATTCTAGGACACCAAGGTAGAAAATGGAAGCATTTTCTTTAAAAACTGGAAAAAGAGAGGGATGCCCTCTTTCACACTTCTATTTGGCATAATTCTTGAAACACAGGCCAGAGCAATTACACAGATGAAAGAAATTACATGGGTATGGATAGGTAAAGAAGAACTCAAATTAGCACTATTAGCTGAAAATATAATTCTATACCTAGAAGACTCAACAAATTCCACCAGAAAACTGCTAGAACTAGTAAATGAAGTCAGTAAAGTAGCAGGATACAAAATCAACACACATAAATCAAAGGCATTTCTGTATATCAATGAAAAATCCTCTGCAAATAAAATGAGAAAAACTACTCATTTAGAATAGTGTAAAATTATAAAATCTTTGGGAATCAACCTAACAAGAGCTAAAAGATCTCTACAATAAAAACTACAGAACTCTGAGATAAAAGATTAAAGAATATATGAGAATATGGAAAAATCTAATTTTTTTTCTTGAATAAGCAGAATTAATATTGTCAAAATGACCACACTACCAATAGCACTATGTGGATTTAATGCAATTTCAATCAAAATCCCAATGACATTTCTCACAGACATAGAAAAAAAACAGTCATGAAATTTATCTGGCAAAATAAGAGGCCCAGGATAGCTAAAGCTATTTTTAACAAGAAGAGTAAAGTAGGTTGCATCACTATATTGTATCTTAAACTACGCTACAGATCAATAATAAGAAAAAACAGTATGATGTTGGCAACAAAATAGACTTGTAGACCAATGGTACAGAATAGACAACACAGAGACTAACCCCCATAATTACAGTTATCTTATATATTTTTGAGAGAGAGAGAGAGAGAGAGAGAGAGAGAGAGAGAGAATTTTTTAATATTTATTTTTTTAGTTTTCAGTAAACACAACATCTTTGTTTTATTTTTATGTGGTGCTGAGGATTGAATCCAGTGCCCTGTGCATACAAGGCGAGCATGCTACTGCTTGAGTCACATCCCCAGTCCCCAGTTTTCTTATATTTGAAAAAAGACATCAAAAATACACATTGAAGAAAAGATATCCTCTTCAAAAATAATGATGGGAAAATTGGAAATTTATAAAAAATAAAATTAAATTAAAACCCTATCTCTCACCATGCAAAAAAAAACTCAACCCAATTTAAATCAAGGACCTAGAAATTAAATCAGAGACACTGTGTCCATTAGAAGAAAAAGTAGACCCAAATCTATCTGATTAGTGCCTGACTTTATTAATAAGTCTTCAAAGCAGTATGATTAATATTAAGTAACAATAAATAGTATGGATTTCAATTAAAAAGGATATTTTCAGCAAAAGAAACAATCAGAGAAGTAAATAGAATTGGGAAAAAAATTCTTACAACATGCACATAAGATATAGTACTAATTTATAGAATATATAAAGAACCCAAAAATCTAAAAACCAAAAGAACAAATAACCCAATCAATAAATGAGCCAAAGAACTGAACAGACACTTCTCAGAAGATGATATCCAATCAATTGACACATATATAAAAAATTGCTCAACATTTCTAGCAATTAGATAAATGAAAATCAAAACTACTCTATTACTTCATCTTATACCAGTTATTTAAGAATAAAAACAACAATAATTGTTGGTGAGGATGTGGGTAAAAGGCACACTCCTACAATGCTGTTGGGACTTAAAATTGGTGCAGTCAATCTGGAAAGTGGTATGGAAATTCCTTGGAAAAATTGTAATGGAACCACCATTTGACAGAGTGATCCCACTCTTTGTTCTTACACAAAAGACTTAAAAACCGCATACTACAGGGACACAGTCACATCAATATTTATAGGAGCATAATTTACAATAGCTAAAATGTGGAACCAACATAGATACCCTTCAGTAGATAAATAGAAAAAGAAAATATGGTGTATATATACATATACACAATGAAATAGTATTCAGGAATAAAAGAGAATAAAATCATGACTTCTGCCAAAAAAAAAAAAATATGGAGCTGAAGAATATAAGGCTAAGTAAAATTTGCAAATCCCTCCAAAAGAAATGCCAAATTATTTCTCAGATTTAGGGATGCTAATTCATAACATTAAGCAGGAGGGAACAGAATCGGAGGATTACATAAACTTCAGATAAGGAAAAGGAGAAGAGGGGAGAGAGGGGAAGGAAGGAGGCATAGAAGTAAAAAAACACAGTGAAATGTAATTGTTAGCATTAGCCTAAGTACATGTATGAAGCCACACAAGATATGATTCTACTATTTGTACAACCAGAGATATGAAAAATTGTGCTCAATTCATGTAATAAATGAGGGAAGTTGATTGATATTCTAGTTTGATAAAATTTAGAAGATGCAGAACATGAAGAAGATAATGAGAGGTGCTTGGGTCTATGTTGACTGGGTGGCAGATGAGGTAATGGGTAGGGTTGGCTGTTGAGTTTAGCTTCTTTTTTTATATTTGATTCCATTTATCATCTGTATTTAACACATAACATATATTTTAAAAAACTTAACTTCCATATACGCTCTTTAAGGGGAGGCAGGACAGAGTTAAGCCTATGTTTCAATTTATATTAATGCTTCACATATTTTATAACTTCTTGTATTTCCTTAATTTCTTTGTGTTTATCATCTGGGAGTATATCATCTGGAAATTTGTAACTAACAGACTCCAACTACCCAAACCTTTACATGTACATTTTTAGCTCACAGAATAAGAACTCGAAGGCAGTTGGTCCAGATATGTGCCATCTACTGATCTCTAGTATATTCCAGTGCTCACGTGGTTTTCCAGTGATACCATCAGACACCCAGCCTGCTTCTATTTTTCCTTGCTGTTTTCTCTTAGCACTAGGATGCTGGTCTTCTGCCTGTCTGTAATCCCAAGACAGATGATGCTTCTCTAAGACAATGGAGGGGGCTTGAAGGAGCATGCTATCTGAGCATGTCTGTCTGTTTATAAAGGCTTTCTCACAGTTTCTACCTAAAGACTTCCATTGGCCATAACCACATCTTATTTATTGTTCACCAGCAGCTACAAGGAAGTTTGAGAAAGTAAATGTATTACTCTGCTCAGCCTAATATAACAAAATACCACTGACTCAGAGTTTCAAACAATAGGAACATATTTTCTCATCGTTCTGGAAGCTTCAAGTCTCAGATCAAGGTACTGGCAGACTTGATTTCTGGTGAGGCTTTCTTCCTGGTTTGCAGATGGCTGTCTTCTGCCTGTGTCCTCACATGACCTTTTGTCTGTATTTGGAGAGAAAGATTTTTATTGTCTCTTCCTCTTCTTATGAGGACACTAGTTCTACTGGATTTGGGGCCCAACCTAAGGCCTTCATTTAAACTTGGTTGCCTCCTCTGAGGCCCTGTCTTCAAATATTATCACATTGGAGATCAGGACATCAATATATAAACTTCAGGGGGAAAAAATTCAGTCCACACAGTGAGCACTTGCGCAGTAAACAAACCTCAGGGTTCTGTTTCTGTAGTCACCTCAGTTTGTGGCCTGCCCATACCCCCTTGGCACTCCCAAAGGGTACATGCAGACCACCTGCTGTACACAGTTGCCTCTTGTTTCTGTATGAGGGTATTTGCTGTCAGGGAGGAGTGCTTGTCCTGTCTGGGCTTGTGTGCTCTCCTGTAAGAAGAGACTAGAATGTGTAGGCTTCTGGGTTCCATCACCTAAACTGTCCGAGCTCTAGTGGTTTGACCAGTTGCTTGTGTATCTCTGGCCCTGTTCCCTGAGTCTGTTGTGTGTTCTTTTCCAGGAGTTGGTCTGGCACCGAGAGATCTCCAAGACAAGCTTTCTGAGGCTTTGGAGATGTGTCTTTCTATCCCTTGGTGTTTCCTCAGAACTTCATTACATAACTTCCCAGCCTCTCTCTTCTCCCTTACTCTCAGATTCTCTGTAGAGAGAGCAATCCTCTGCCAGGTATGGTAATGCATGCTTGGAGTCCCAGTGACTCTTGGGAGGCTGAGGAAGAAGGATGGCAAGCTTGAGGCAAGCTGGGGCAACTTAGAGAGACCATGTCCGAGATTTTATTAGCAGGACTCTAGCGGCCAGTCGCAGAAGAGAAGGGAGGGGGGAGGGGGGAGAGAAGAGAGAGAGGAGGGGGGAGAGAGAGAGGAGAGGGGGGAGAGAGAGAGAGAGAGAGGAGAGGGGGAAGAGAGAGAGGAGAGGGGGAGGAGAAAGGAGTGGGGAGTAATAGGGAGAGAGAGAACAGTGGGGGAGAGTAAGAGAGTAAGAGTAAGAGCGAGTTTAGCTTCTTTAAATAAGAATTTATGCATGCTGAGGGACTGGCACAGTGTCATTCTGAGAATATGTGTTTTGCTAGTTTGGAAAGAGGGGGAAAAGTGGTTATATAGAACACAAGTAAAGCATGAATACATGTAATACGAATTGGAATACATCATGTTGTCATATACAAAAATAATTTTAAAAATGCATACATAAAAAAACAGTATGACATGCTACCTGTTTATTGCTCACCACAACTTCTTTCACAAGAAAACACTCTAAGGTTTTGAAGTAATGGTGAAGATGGTGTTTGTAGCTCTGCATAGAGCGCAGATTCATAACTGAGATGCTCAGTGTGGCCATTGCTTTTTTATAAACACAAGGTTTGGATGGTCCAATTTGTTTTAACAGCGTTTTTCACTCTCTCTCTTTTTTTTTTAAAGATAAGTCTAATGTGCATTGTTTTGCAAAATGAGAAAATGTTAAATGGTAACTCTTACATTTGTAATGTAGTAGTTGTCTACTAAGTGAAAGATCACTTAAATAGCTAAAATGTTCTAATAGCTTCTTCATTAAGATATATTTAAAATTATATGCACACATTTATCCTATTAGAAGTATGTTTTGATATATATATACACCATGGATCATTTTCAAAATTCTAAGGAATGCTTCTGCTTCTGCTATCCTTGTATAGTAAATTAAGATCATCAAGAACTTATATAAATAAAACTACTCTGTGCTTTTTGCGGGGGCTAACTTATTTAATATAATTATTTTAATATTCATCCATATTCTGAGTGTTTCATTAGTGTCATTTAGTCCTCGCTTGTTAGAATTCACTTTTTTTTTTATCCAAATGCTTCAAATGAGACTATCCAAAGGGATTTAGATATTGCAACTTTATTTGAAGAGTGAGAGAGATAGAAATATCTTGTGGGTGGCATTCTTATTTTCAAAAGTTTATAATTTGTTTTTACACATTGTTTGAAGGTAATTTCATAAAATAATTTAATGCACCTGTGTTTTGACTGTGACCTGTCACATAGATATGTTGCATCATGTCACTTCTCATAATAATTCAAATTTCTGAGCATTTCTGATTTTTAGATTTGAAATGCTTATCTTTTAGAACATGGTTTATCATTTAACTTTGATTAGCATTTGGATTATTTCCAATTGGTGTCTGTAAATGCAACCTGCTCTGTAATTTACAATTAGCTCTGCATGGAATAATGACCTAATATTACAGTTTTTAAATTTTTGTAAAATATTTCAGTCTTATTTTATGTTTCCATTTAAATTTTAAAGTATATGTTCAGTTGTTTCACTTTAAAATGCTCCAAGATGTAATTCATGAGCTCTTGACCTTGGTCTGATATCTATGTTAATATCTAAGCCTTGTTTGATGTTGTAAATCTTGACATGCTCTCCTGATAATGTTCTAGTCTATATTGAAAGTGATGTGTGTGTGCAGTGACCATCACCCAGTGTGCTTTAATTAATTCTGCTGTGAAAGTTGTCTGTGGGAAATCCATCTGAAATTGCGAATTCTTTTTTTTTTTTAACATTTTAAGGCTTGTCTGAAAAAAAAAAACCCACAAAAACAAACTAACAAACAAAAAACTCTTGCAACTATGATTATTCATACTTAAAATGTTAAAATGTGAATAAAATAATGTATTTTAACTTTGTAAATGTTTTAACATTTTGAAACAATAAAATTAATTATCAATAAAATCAATTATTAATTATTATACTCTAATAATAATATTAGAGCATATCAAATCATAATTATTAATAAAACTTAGGAATAATTTTTAATTTGATCGATTTGTTTAAAAAGTGATTATTAGTTTTGAATGCTGAGTCTCCTACATTAAAACAATTATAATTTCTACAGTAAAAATTCACAAGTCACAGATATCTGAATGGTGATATCATTGTATGGTTCTGAAATGGGGGATTGCCATGATGCATTTATCATTTCTTTTGACTTAATGGCTGTCTCATGTCATTATGTGGTTAAAAGTCTAATAAAAAGATAAAAAATGTTGAAACATGTCCAGATGATTGATAAGAAGTGAGAAAACTTGGTACTAAAAAATAAATAAATAAATTGTCTTCAGTGAATCATTTGGATATCTAAATTCCATGACAGTTCTGATCCTTCTGTTCACAGAATGTTAACACTTATTTTTAACAGATAAATCTTGTTCTCTACAGGACCAAATACAGCTCACCCATGGCATATGATTATAAAATCTTTCTTCCATTTAATTTAAATTGTCACTAGCATGTTATAATTTATGAAGTGTCAAAAAGAAGTATAAAATATCAAGACATATATGTGTGCATATCTATGAGGCTTGCAGGGAGGATATCCCTGTTCACTTTACAATTGTTTTGCAGTTTTTTTTTATCTAGGAAAAGTTTAAATAAGAAACATCCAAGTGATAGCACAAGCAGATCAATAGAAAATGTCTAGTCTGCTGAGAAGTCTTCATCTAGTTTTGACAAACATTGGCAAGTGTCATCACTTTAATATGAAACCTGGTTTAAGATATCTGGTTGCTTGTGTGTGACATCTGAAAATTGAATGTATGTATTAACAAAATGATTTTAAAAATATAAATACATTTGGTTGTTGTCATTTGCATGATAATTAGTGACCATTTGGGGAGGTGAGGGATTAAATCCAGGAATATTTAAACACTTGGTCACATCCCCAAAATTTTATTTATTTATTTATTTTAATTTTCAGAAAGGGTGGTTATCACAAAGTTGTGTGGGGTTTTGCTAAGTTTCTAAGGATTTTTTTTTTAAATTTATGATCCTATTTCCTTGACCTCTCAAGTCAGTGGTATGACAGGCATGCACCTGGAACTTTAGCAATTTGTGTTGGGGGGTGGGTAATAGAGATCCAACTCAGAGGCACTAAACCACTGAGACACATTCCCAGCCCTATTTTGTAGTTTATTTATGACACAGTTTCAATGAGTTGCATAGGGTCTTGCCATTGCTGATGTTTGCATTGAACTTGTGATCCTCCTGTTTCAGCCTCCAAAGCCACTGAGATTTCAGGCATACACCACCATGACCACCCAGTTTACCAATTTTTAAAACAAATATTACCTTAGAAATTTTTCTTCCAATATAGAATTTGTTATTTATAAACTGATCTAGCACAAAAACAAAAAAGTCATAAATTCTTAAGAATAGTATATAATTAAATAGTAAGTAGTTACTTTTTAAGCTAACAAAAAAAATACACTGATTGAAGTATATTTTCTACTCTTGAAAGACAAAGAATCATAATTCTGTCAGAACAACTCTGAAAGTTTTTGGTGCCAGTATAAGTGTAATTTAAACCTCTCCTGAAAAATCAGTATTATTAAATATTGTTCATAAATAAATTATCTCATTTTCTTTTGCTGTGTGTCATGGAGTTTTTTTTTTTTCTTTTCTTTTTTTAAATAGACCTTTATTGCTGAGGGCCAATACCAAGTAGGAATGACGCATAGAAATTTCATTGCCAGCGTACCCCATGTTAAATGGACTTGCCTTAAACATTGCATGTGTCTTTGAGAAAGGTGACCTTGCTCAAGGACCAGGGTGGATCCAGGATTAGGGTGTATCCTGCAGGTTTTAGGAAGTATCTGGGTTTAAGACAATTTGGGTTTAGGGCGTTCCCGGTTTAAGACAAGTTTAGGGCATTCTGGTTTAAGATAAACCGGGTTTAGGGAAGTTGCAGGTTGAAGGTTATTCCTGCTGGGAGTAGGGCATGCCTGCTGCCTGAGTTCCCGCTGAGTTCTTGTGGAGAGAAAGTTTTGGGACGTGATTGTGCAGGAGAACTTGGATTTCCCCAGAACATGTTTGTAGAGGCCGGTGTGAGTTCGGGAATAAAAAATTGCTGTTTGAACCTACAAAGCTGTGAGTGCCTCCTGATCTTGTGCCCAGCCAAGACATTGGCACTTTATTCATTTATATGTAGTGCAAAAAATCGAACCCATTTCCTCACACATGCTACATGAGTGATTTCCTCTGAGCCACAACCGTAGCCCCTTCATGGAATTGTTTATAAAAAAAAAAAGATGTAAAGCTAAAATATTATTGTCTGAGTAAAGGTCAGTGAGTTATATTTAACATTTATTTTTTTAGTTGTAGGTGGAAACAATACTTTTATTTATTGATTGATTGATTGATTGTATGGAGGTGAGCATTGAACTAAGTTCCTCAAACATGCTAGGTAACTGTTCTTCCTCTGAGCCACAACCCCAACTCCAAATATAGTTAAAGTTACCTTTAGCCCTCTGATTTTTGGTATAAAGAATATAAGAAATGACATAATCCAATTTTTTTAATTTTGTAGAAAAGGAAAGAGGGACTCAGAGAAATGACTGAATATGCAATTCTGAGTTGCATATCACATTAGTGGAAGATTAAGTTCAAATACAAATAAATAATAGTACCAAAAATAAAACAGCATTCTTTTTGTAATTTAATTATATTATCTTCCATATTATTTTAGCTGGAAGATGTGGCTTAATCAGCATTTGACTCTTTTTGTACATCTGTAAAAAGTACTATCTAGTCACTATGCATGAAAATACATTAAAATTCAATGAAAAATTATATTTTATAAGCACTTTTATAGAGAGTATTGGTCACCCTTATTTGATTCATTCTCATGTTTAATATGTATTACTTTCAAAGTTTTCCTTACCATGAGGTTTCTTAGATCCCTGTGAGGCATCAATTTTATGAGTGTCCCTGACCTCGATGAAATTATATGCCAGATTTATCTGGAAAGTTCTCAATAATCAATTCCTGAAAGTCAAAATGTATTTTTATTCTATTGTTTCTCTCATCATTTTTTTCTTATCTTTCTTGGAAGATGCTTACTTTTCTCCATAAGATAGTGCTGGTGCTTCTTTAATTCAGAATTATTATTTATTCAAATAAAAATGTCAGATTGTTTTAACTTTTTTATAGTTTTTTTCATATTTTATACCATTTATAGCTATCTGTTAAACACTTTCCAAGTTCTTCATGAACTTTAACACCAAGTAGTCAAAATGAGAAACTGTGTATTAAGGACTATCTAATTTAAGATCTTGGATCTGCCGACAATGGTGTCAAAATGTGAACAGAAACACACCTAAAACTGCTGAGTCCAGCAATGAACAACATGAGAGAATAGCAGGACCTCAAAAAAGGGGGTAAGAGTCTTTTGAAACTAACAAGGTTGTTGAGGCAGAAGGATCATAAGTTGAAAGTCAGCCTCAGCAAAAGCGAGGTGCTAAGCAAATCACTGAAATCCTGCATCTAAATAAAATGCAAATAAATGCTGGTGATGTTGCTCAGGGGTTGAATGCCTTTGGTTTTTATACTCGATACCAAAATAATAATAATAATAATAATATATTCATAATAAACTAATCTCCAGTAATGGGCATTAATGTATCAGTGGTGTGTAATTTTTGAGGTTTAATAGACAAATAAAATTGCATATATGCTCTGGTAAATCTGAGACATAACAGTCATACAAAATTTATATCACTTCTTGTAATGTATAGTATGTGTATAAAATTGACTCATTAAATGACAGGCATGCACTCTAAAAAAATGCACTCAAGGTGATTTTGCCTTTGTTACAAATATCATACTCTGTACTGACATTTAGATTGTATACTACTACAATCCTAGGCTATATATTGTAGTTGTTTTTGTATATAAAGTTCATCACTGACTAAAAAATCACTATGCAACACATTATTGTATGTTATAAACTTAGAGAGATCAGTGTACCAAAAAGAGAATTTTTATTGTTTTTAGTTGTTAGTGGACACAATATCTTTTTATTATAATTATTTTATTTTAATGTGGTGCTGAGGATCAAACCCAATGCCTCAAATGGACAAAGTGAGCACCCTACCATTGAGCCATAACCCCATCCCTAAAAATAGAATCTTAAAAAAAAAACCTTTACAATTAGAAAATGAAAAATTAAAGTTTCCACTTCTGAGGGGTAGACAATTACCATCCTTTCTAAGGAAAGCCCCTCTAACTATGGGATATCTGTGTGACACATACACACACACACACACACACACACACACACAAAGTGATTATAATCTTGCTTAACACAACATAATAAGTCTTTCAAAAATAATCAATATGTAACTATAAAACATTCAATTGTTACTATATAAAAAGGGAAGTTTTATTGTGAATGTGTCCGTACATGCTCTTAATATTAACTGCTTGAGAAATTATGACAAAACCAATTTCAAAAAAACAAATGCTAAATGTTTTTTTTAATACAAGGAGACTGATTCATAGTGGGGTAGGGAGGGGGCATGAGAAAGATAGACAAACTTTAGATAGGGTAGCTGGGTGGGGGAGAAGAGAGGTGGGGGAGAAGAGGGTTTACAATTATGGTGCTATCTGATGAAAACCATCATCTAAAGTATATTTATAAAGACACAAATTTCTGTAAATATACTTTTTATACAACAAAAGATACAAAAAATGTGCCCTACACATTTAATAAAAATTATAATGTATTCCACAGTCTCATGTAAATAATAATAATAATAATAATAATAAATTTCATGGAGATGATGAACAACTTACTGAGACTCTGTCTTATATAATATTAAGACTAGGGTCTAGTTTTGAATAGATACACACCCTTGATTTCTGTCATAAGAACCACACAGCAATGGGAAATTTATTTCTTTTCAAAGTTGCACAAAATCAAATGTTACAAAATTAATAAATTAAAATGAAGTCATACAATTAAAAGGCACAAAGTAACAGGTAAAATAATTTACCTGATGCATGAATAAATGCATTCAGTAAGAAAGAGACAAGGACACCAAGAGAAGAACAAGCAAGCAACTTGATTATTCTCTTTATACAGATGTTATCTAAGGGTTCAGTACTCATAAAAATGTCAGCATCTTAAAAAAATTTAAAAAGAGAAAATAAAATATAACCAAATACATAAAACTAAATAGTATTCATGAAAATGTGGAGTGAAAAGTTCTCATGAACTACAGAAGAATTATAAGTTGCTATCTGTTTGTAAAAATTGTGTGCCTATTGAAGGACATGATACTTCCCCAGCAGTAGCATTAACTTATAAAAATGACTGCTCTTCAAAACCATAATAATATATAAAAGTATAACTGAATGGTCCATACAGTTGAAATGGGTAAGGTGAAAGAAAATATAATATGCACATAAGAAAGATAAAAAAATAAAGTGTGAGTAAAGTGGTTTCTACTGTCAAGACACATTTTTGGCACACTAGATTCAGCCTCACAAACAGTGAAAAACACCACATCACTATTGTATATAGGTCACATTTGTATACTACTTCACACATTGCATATACATTTTAAAGGGAAATATGTAAAATTTACTGGTAAATAAAAACTTGAACTAGGACATAAAAGATCCAATTACTCACATGTATTTAGATACTATCCATCAATACAAAGACAAAAATTTTCCTTGAATGTAATCTGTAATATTTTTCAGCAATATTTCAGCATATAGGCAAGGGGTGATGGTAGAGTGCTCACATAGTATATATGAGGCACTGGGTTCAATCATCAGCACCACCTAAAAATAAAGAAATAAAATAAAGGTATTATGTACAATTATAACTAAGAAAAAAACATTAACCAAGAAATTTCAGCATGTTTCTCTTTTAAAAGAAAGAGACTAAAGAAAAAAAAATTACCTAGAACAAAAAGTATACATGAAATACCTCCAAAACCTCTGCTTCAGAGAAACAAATGAACTTTTAGTATAATTAAGAGACACTGATGTATATAATAAGTATAACATTAAAGACCAAGGAGTAATAATATGAACCAAACACAAAGGTGAATCCATATCAGTGTAATTTTTTGTATTGTTAAGTGCAATAGAATGGTCAAAGCCTATTCATATCAAAAATAACACTAGAAATAAATGGATAATACAATACCATCTAAAGTTATATGGGGTTACATTTCCCTGAGAAGTTGTGTGTAGAATATCTAAGGTACTGGGTTCAAACTCATCATAAAAAAGCAGACAGTATGGTGAGATAAAGTTAGAAGTCATTTTAGTTGCCTTTTTCAACTATGTTACTAAAAAATTGACCAGAGAAATTGTACAGGAATAAAAGTTTATTTTCAGTCTTCCGGTTTCAAAAGTCTTAGTCTATAGATGACTGATCCATTTTTCAGGGCTCAAGGTGAGTCAGAACATTATGCAATAGGGTGTGCTAGAGGGAATCAACTTACATAGTGATCATATATTCTTTTTATGGGTGAATATACAAATTTAGATTCCAAAGTTATATCCCCCAATTCTCACTTTCTTCAACCACACAGTATCAATTCAGTTACCACACAGTTAATTTATTCAGGGATTAATTAACTGATGATGTTATGAAATGACCCAATCATTTCTTCTCCAAACCTTCTTGCATTGTCTCACATATGAGCTTTTGGGGAATACCTCACAGATGGACTATAACAGAAATATAGCAAAATAGAAGGCTTCTAACCCACCCTTTCTCTACTGATATATTGATGCACATCTACTCATGTTATGTGTGTTACTATGACAAAGTCATAAATGAGTTCTGAGATTTAGATACATTGGACAAGTGAAAAAATACCTACAAATAAATGAGTGAAAAAAGCTTGGGTACACGTGGGCATTTGAGTTGTTTACTGAAGAGCCATATATTTGAGAAACATTTCTACAAATTTGAGGGCACCTTAAATAGGGGAGGTTGAGATAATATAAAAACTGACCTTAAAATTTTCTGTGAATTTTAATATTAATTTATCCATTGGTTAAAGAAGGAGTGAAATATAAGCATGAAAATGACAAAGTGGCTTTCTTTTATGACCAAGTAAGTCTTTTGATTGTTTCACAACCTGAAGTCAGAGCAAAGAAATTACACCTGAACGGTGTCAGTTTGTCCCAAAAAGAGACTTACCAATGGTTTTGCTAACTTCTCTTGCTGGAAGAATTACTTCCCTCTTGATTCAATTAAGCATACAAAAGGGGAAAATTAATCAATCTCCTGATAGACTCAGTAAGATTTGAGCACTTTCTGAGCCCTTACCTACCCTCATTCACCCCAGTAATAATCCCAGGCCTACCACTAGGTTTTCAGAAGAAGTTTCTCCATGCACTGAGTGTCTAACATTAGCAACTTCTATTCAAGGGAGAGTGTATCCTAAACTTTCAATTTCTATAAGCAATAGAGACTGAGCATGGGCAAATCTTCATATATTTTAAACCATTCGATTTTCATTGTTTATAACTACTTCCAAAGACAAAATTTTTCAGCAGTAGTGCTAACAAAGTTTTAGAAATCACAGATTTCTATTTCATTACATAAAATATTTATAGGAAACTCTTCCTCTGGCTACTTGAAAGCCTGGAATCTTACACATTGGCATCAGTAATTTAATGTATCATTCAAATAAAAAATATCCTACACTTTGTGCAGTGTTGTCAGAATGCCTATGCTAAAAATCTCAAAGATTGGGGCTGGAGTCCTGGCTTAGTTGTAGAGTGCTTGCTCAGGACATTGAAGGCACTGTATTTAAGCCTCAGTACCAAATAAAAATGAATAAAGAAAATAAAAGTAATTTGTCTATCTACGAATAATAAAAAGTAAATAAAATATTTAGAAGTAAAATATAAAAATCTGAAAGATAATAGGTACTCTAGAGAATACAAGCATCATGTAAAAAGACTCAGTTGAAAAAATATTGGTGAGAATATCAATTGAATAAAGCTATTTTTGAAAATGGTATCAAGGTTCTTCAGAAAGTTAAAATAAAAAAGTCTTATGTTCCACTAGTAGTAATTTTGGGTATGTATCTAATAAAATACTGAAGTCATTACATCATAGGAAACACTTCATGTCCATTTTCATTATAGTATTATTTATAGAACCTGGTAAAAAAAAAACTGAAGTACTTTTTAGATAAATGGTAGGTTGGTAATAGTGCCACATGCCTATATTTTTATTAGTTTGGGAGGGTGGAGGCAGGATAATTATAAAATTAAAGCCAGTCTTAGCAACTTATCCAAGAGACACTAACAAAACCAGTGAGATCTTGTCTCAAATAAAATATAAAAATAGGGCTGGCGATCTAGCTCAGTGGTAGACTAGCTCTAGTTTCAATACACCATACCATAAACAAACAAACAAACAAAGAAATGAATAGGACCAACATATTGACCCCATGCTTTATTTTCTAAGAAGAAATTTACTTGAATCTTTTCTGGCTTAGTTGGACAGGATATGTCACATTCCTTAACAAACTGTTATCTGCAGAAGAAATGCAGTTTCAAAATAATGTTCATAAGAGCAACCTATGTTACCATAAACAGGAGAATTTTGTGACTGTGTTAAAGACTAGATTCTATAAATCAGAGAAACAAGGGTAATTCTTACTAACCATAAAATCTGTAAGAATTTATGCTTACGAGTTCATTTAGAATTGGTGAGCATGAATATAATAAACCTAAAGTTGTCATGGTAGTGAATACTTGAGAGTTTGATGTTATTCTAACTGTCAGTACAATGTCAAGAACTGTACCTGGGCAGGATGGTTTGGAATCTCTATTTAGATCTCCAAGAAAACTGGAATGCAAGAAAGCCATGCAAGAGAGACATGTTCTCTTTTCAGAGAGAAAATTCTCTCTCTTCAGAGTGTCATCTTTTTCATCTTTCACATCACTTCTAATAAACTAATTGCCTGCTACTCTGATCAATAGGTTTGGGAACTTTATGTCTTGATTGAAAAAAAAAACTGCATTTTAAGTGGCGTGATCTTCACAGTACCTCAATTTCCCAAAGGGTGCCAGCCTTGTATCATTAAAAGATCCTTGACATATGAAGGGCTCTCAGAGAATCCCTTTAGTGCCTTCACTTCATACTTTATACTGCTCTCTAGAATGAAAAAAAGGAATGATATTCACTAGACACTTCAACAAACTTTAGATATGGTGTCTCTTCACACATTTTATCAGGCAGTTATAAAACCTCCAAGTAGGACAATGTGGGAGGTTAGAATGAGGATGCATCACACAGGAAAGTCTTAAAAGAAAAATTTTAAATCAGACATTTTGATAAGGTGTCTGTTCCCGGGAAGACAGAGGGAGTAGACACACATTGTTTTTATTTTTCAAATTTTCAAGTTACTTGTATTCTTTTCTCTCATGTAAAATGCTCACAAAGAGAAAGCAAAATCTTAAAATTGCAATGCAGTTCTTTTCAAAAAATTAGAAATACTGCATTCATTTGGAATATAGAATAGAAAAAAAATAGTTGACAATGCAGAGAGGGAATGCTGGCATTAAATATGTGAAAAGAACTGAGTGCAGTGGTGCACTGCTGAAATCAATCCCAGTATTTTATGAGGCTGAAGCAGGAGAATCATGAGTTCAATTCTAGCTTCTGTGAACATCAGATGCTAAGAAACTCAATGAGACTCTTTCTTTAAATAAAATATAAAATAGGGATGGGGATTTGGCTCAGGGTTTGAGTGGGCTGATAAGTTATAGAATGACACATAACTATTCTAATACTATAGGCTGGATGCCAAGATTCAATCACATGTTCCACAGAAGTCATATGAAGTCACATGGTGTCTTATAGATATGGTGGTGAAGGTTTTCCTGAACCCACTGACGCGGTCACACTGGGGGATGCTGTGTCATAGCAGAACCACATGGAATCTGGAACCATAAAGAATGTTAAGTGGTTTCTTTATGATACTCATGATATAAATAAAAGGGCATACATCAATCAATAATAAAAGTATGTGTTGCCTGAGATTGCAGAAAAACTCCTAGAATGAGACTAACGGTACCATTAAGACATGCCCTGAGATGTGTTTCAATATCTCTGAGGACACAACAAAAGTTTTATTTCTCAAAAAGTTTATGGGGAAAAGATTTCAAATCAAGGTTCCTGAGAAAAGCTTATCAATTTACTCTAAGCCCCCTATCCTAAAACCTCAACCTGGGTGACATACATTTCTCCAATTAATAGACTCTCCTTTTCTTTACACAGGAATTCATGATGAAAATAGGAAACAAATAGTTAATAAAAATGACAAACGGTTTGAGGTGCAGAGCCTGCCCTTTAATTAAAGATCACAAAGACATGAGAATTGGTATACTTTCACCAATGATCAAAGAATATCTTTAAGAAAGCAGTTAAACAAGTCTTATGAAAAAAGGAAATTACCCTTGTAATTAAAAACAAAATAATGTAAAATTAATATAGATATATTTATGAGACAGTTCAGAGTAGTAGGCTTTTAAGAAATAGACTTTCACTGTTTTAAGTATTATTTATTGGGACTTTAGTTTAGAAGTAAGAAATCTTACCAATAATTATATTTTAATTTTAAAGGTCAATGAAATAATTATAGATATGATTTAAAGTTAATAATAGGTCAAGAGATGGGTAGGCAAGTGGTGTATTCCAGCTCCTAGGGATTGAGATGAAAATGTAAAAGCTTAATAATGATTGGCAAAGTTACAGGAAAATATTTTACATTATGTGCTTAATATCTTAGATAATTAATATATGTTTGAAAAGATTGTAACTCTTGAAAATTATGTAAACCAAAGAAGTTTTGATGCTATCCATTAACTACCTAAAAAAAAGGTAAAACAAAAAACAAAACAAAACCAGAAAAAGGATAAATGTTCTCTAGGGGCAGAAGATCTTTGTGAAGGATGCTCATAATTTGCAACCGTCATCCTGTCTCCTTTTCTTTCATGGACAACACTTATCCTTCAGCACCTGACACCACTCGTCCTTCAGGACCCCTTGATCCCTACTGGGGATTGACTTTGGCAATAGAGATTTACTTTTTCTTCATTTAAATCTAATGTTAACTCAGTTGATGGGCTGTATTATGTTAGGAAATATATATATATATATACATTTCATAACTTAATACATTTATATATATAAAATATATATATATATAAATGCCTGCGATTTTTGCTAATATTCTCATAGTACCCCATACCACTTATACTGTAGGGTCTGGGATACTGACAGATCTGGAGATCTGGCACCCTCCACCTCTTTTTTGTTATTAATGTTAATACTAGAAACTTTAAAATTTTACTTGTGCCTCCTTATTTATAGGGGAGTAGGGATATTAGTGCCTCAGGGTATTACTTAGTAGTTAAAATCTCAAGCTCTTTTCTCATAAGACCAGAGAACATGAATATTAAAGAAAATTTAAAGTAATTGTAATATTTATTTTTTATAAAAATATACACATATATATTCATGAATTGATTTAACCTTATATACATGACAAATGCACTTCTGTCTGTCCTGGATCCATGTATTTGAAGGAAACTCTGCCATTAAAAAATTCTTTCCTTAGGTACTTAATGCAATTTACAGCAAATTAAAATAAAATAAAATAAAATAAAAACAGATTCAGGGAGAATACCTGGAATATCAGTTACTTCAAAAGCCATCACAGGAGAATATGAGACCCTGTCCCAACACTCTATCTATGTGTCTATCTATCTATGAATACATTTATCTGTGGTCATGGGGCTCTGTAGTGAGTGAAAGGGTAAAGTTTCTAAGCTGGAAAGCTTGAATGTAAAAGATTAGGTATTATTAAGTTCCTCTGTTACACCTAGGGCCCTGTGCAGTTTGTCACAGGGCCCGAACCAATCAGTTTGAATGTGTAACCCGCTTAGGAATGACCAATCACCCCCACCCAACATGTTCCCGCCAATGAATGTGCCAATCACGTCGCAGAGTTGTTGTTCAATTTTCCCGTGCCTCATGATGATTTGTTCTGATGTATGCAAAGCCAACCACCCTCTCCAGAAAGTGTACTTAAGCTCTGCTTGACCTCAGCTCTGGGCTCCGGGCTGCTCTCCCTTCTTGAGTGAGCACGGGGCCCCAGCGTGCTGGAATGGATCCCCAATAAATCCCCTTTTGCCAATTGTGTGGTCTCTTTCTCCGATGTTCCGCTGGACCCTTAAGTGAGTACCCCTTGATCTGATCCTCATTGTTTTTTTTTTTTCTACTGGAAATTGAACTTAGGGTCACATGACCACTGAGCCACATCCCCAGCCCTATTTGTATTATATTTAGAGACAGTGTCTCACTGAGTTTCTTAATGCCTTATTATTTCTGAAGCTGGCTTTGTACTCAATCATTCTTTCTCAGCCTGTCCAAGTGCTGGGATTACAGTCATGCACCACAGCACATGGTTGATCCCTAGTCCTTTATCAACAAAAAAGAGCAGCCAAGAACTAGTCTTTGCGACTTTGTTTCTGGTCTGAATAAAATTTACTGTCACTCAAACAGTAGACCTACCAGCCTCAGTTTGGAGGAAGTGCCTGATGCCCTTTCCAATCTGTCTCTTAGGTGAGAACTGTCCAATCAACACAATGATGAGGGGTGGGCTTTCACATTCTCCTGTTTATTTTGTTACTGGAGCCTGCCATTCTTTGAATCCATTTCTATGTTTCCTGTGGTAGATCTGGAGCCCTAGGTTTCTTTGCTACACAGGAGCTGAAATGACTACAGTGGGGACACTAAGCATACTGAAAGCCAGGAAATGGCAAGTGTGTGTTCTTATTTTGAGACTGGGTAGGGAGACTGTTTAAAGTCACTGGGACTAGCAATATCAGAAACTAAAATTTGTGGCCAGGAACTCCTCATATTTGTTTTCATTGTCTGGTGGCCAGAGGATCTCTCCTTGGCACTTCAGCCTTCAGTTTTCTTTGACTAGTCTAGTGGAGCTTAGATCAGCATTTGAGACCACTGGCCTTCTGTTTCATCATGGTATGATATTTTCAGGGCCTTCCACAATTCCTATGTGGGAATCTGTGTGCCACTAGCAAAGAATTTTCCCATATTGTGTGGTGAAGACTGAGATAATCATCAGGAGAGGACCCAGCTCCATTTGCTGTGTTCCTGCATGAAAGAAGTTGTTTTTAGGGACCCCTGTTTTTGCTTCTCCTGAATCTTTTCTTTGGTCTGTTGTTGTTTATATGTTTGTTTGTTTTAGACCAGGAATTATTCCCAAGAGTGTTTATCTACTGATTCAAATCCTCAACCCTTTTTTATATTTTTATGTAGAGACAGGGTCTCACTGAGTTTCTTAGAACCTCAATTTGCTGAGGTTGGCTTTTAACACACCATCCTAATGTCTTCTGACCTTTCTAAATGTAGGGTAAGAAGTATCTGAAATCCAGAATGGCTATCTGATATTCAAAAAAACTTATGTTTAGCTAACCATACATCTGAGATTAAATCCCTAGATTTCCAGTTCACTCTTCACATTCTCAAAGCCAGGCTTTCTTGCTAACCTTTATTGAGGTTAAAATAAAATAGATAGTTAAATGACTGGCAGCTGAATAATGTAGGACTTTCAACCACACCTGGAGGCTAGTGGATGTGTTAATGAGCACCATTAAAGCCTATTTCAAATGTAAAAAAAAAAAAAAAAAAAAAAAAAAACTTGAGGCTCACTTGTGGGAATACCTTTTACCAAATACTTTGTCCTTGGGGTTAACCCAGATGGAAGTCACTGGAAAGAGGATGGAATACATATAGGAAAAACTTGAACACAGTTGATAGTCAGGATGCCTTTTTCAATATCTATTTTAAAGAAATTTGCACCATGCTCTGCCAAAAACCATATATAAACTGTGAAGCAGGCACAACAAAATGGATTTTTCTGCTATCACATCCTCTCCCACATCATTGGAGTTCTATTTTTTCTTGCTAAAATAAATCCTATTGTTTTTACTCTGACCTTTGCTGAGTGTTCATAGATTTAATTCTTCAAATTTTGTGAGACAAGAACCCAGAGAAAATTGGTTAAATGAAAAATTTATTTTCATCTCAAAACTCCCAGTTTCATCATTATCAATTATATTTTGCATATTTTATTTTGAAATGATGCATTATTTGTAATTTTTTTCTTCTCCAAAATGTGAAGTGTAGTATTAAAATATTTTTCTTTATCTTTGTGAGTCTTTCACATAAGAAGAAAGCAGGAAAAAATTAGATGATATTAGAAATAATGACTCTCTGTAAATAAAATATTATAGTCAATGTGTCCCTTGTTAGATCAGTGGTGGTGACTTGGTGGCGACTTGGTGGTGACTTAGAACAAAGCAGCCCACGCAGGAAAAGAACATCAATCAGATGCTGGCCAAAACGCTTGTCAATCAGCCAGATCTCCTGACTAATGCTTGTCAATCTGCCAACTCCCCTGACCAACTCCAAGGGACATGGGACCCTAAAAACACCTTTTCCTGTCCCAAGACCTTCCCTTGCTGCTGTAAGCTCCATAAAAGTCCAGTTTGGTCGAGCTTCCACGTGGTTTCTCCTCAGAACCTTCTCCTGTCCACTGTGTGGGTCTGATCGAGTTCTGCTCAGGAGTAACATCTCTATGAAGCCTCATTCAGCCTCCTTTCTGCCTCACCTGATCTGACACCCTGGTGCTGAAACCCGGGAAGGGATCATTGGGCTTCTCCCTCAGAGGGTTGAAGCCCATTCCTTCCCCCTTAAAACAAACCAGGAACTTTCTAAACTGCTCTTTCTCTCTCCCTTCATCCAGGCCAACAGGAGTGGGGTAAGTTCCTCCTTTCCCCTGAATTTCCAGACTTTTCTGTCTGTCCGCGGGGTCTATCTGTGAGTCACACACATGCCATCGGCCCTGCCCATTCTTTTCAAGGCTCTGGGAATGTGGAGATGTCCCAGTCCTTCTGAAAGCTGCCCTCAACCCCCCTTCACAACCGGATTGGCTCACTGTTTGGGGCCTGAGGAGGCTGCAGGGATGCCTCAACTTCCCCTCTGGCCCTTATCTATTCCATAGATGAGTGCAGACAGAATTTGGGGCAACTTCTTCTGCTCCCACTCACCCCTGAGGGTGCTGAAGGTCATGGGAAACATGGAGTCCTCTCCTGAGACCCCAAAGTCCTTTGGGTGTCTATATTCAAATTTTGCCAAGTTAGGGCACATTGAAGAACCCCCTTGTCTTTTACTGCAGCTAGACAATGGGTTACAATGGCCCCCAGAAGAAACTTTTGATTTTAAACTCTCACTGAATTTGACAATTTCTGTCACCAGACAGGAAAATGGGTAACTTAGTTGCTACTTAGAACAAAGCAGCCCATGCAGGAAAAGAACATCAATCAAATGCCAGCAGAAATACCTGTCAATCAGTCAGATCTCCTGACTAATGCCTGTAAATCAGCAGGACCCCCTGGCCAATCCTGGAGTTCAGCCAACTCTCCTGACCAACTCCAAGGGGGCAAGGGACTCTAAAAACACCTTTTCCTTTCCCAAGTACTTCCCTTCCTACTGTAAGCCCCAAAAAGTCCAGTCTGGTTGAGCTTCCACATGGTTTCTCCTCAGACCCTTCTCCTGTCACCACCAAGTTGCCACCACTGACCTAACACCCAGGCCTTGGCAGAATCCCTGAGGCCTACATCTCTAGCAAGAGCTTCATAAGGGAAACAGCATTCCTCTTCACCAGAGGTTTGCCTCAAATGTAGATGTGAAGGTCAATGGGCTCACCAATGTCCAAACCCGCAGCCTCCTTTCAGGCCATGCCCCACCTGTAAGCAAACAGGACATTGGGAGAATAACTGCCCCATGGCTGGCCCTTCCTCGTTTCCTCTATACAGGTGTTATGACCAATCAGGCAGTCCCTTCTCCTGAACTATTGGGGTTCACGGAAGACTGATGAAGTCCAGACTTGAGGACACCTATCACCCTCACCAAGCCCAGGATAATGCTCCAGGTATCTGGTAAGTCCATAACCTTCTTTGTGGACATGGGGACTATCTATTCTGTCTTGCCTGCCCACTCTGGGCTTCTGTTTTCTTCCCTGGTCTTGGTTATGGGAATTGATGGCAAACCCTCCTCCCCAAACTGAACTGCTAAGCTGACTCATGCCCTGGAGGGACACTCATTCACTCACTCTTTTCTGGTCATTCCACCTTGTCCAGTTTCTCTCCAAGGCAGAGATGTTCTCTAATTACTAGCAGCCACTCTCCAACTACACCCCAAGAATACCACCACTCATCTCTTTCTGTCTCTAATTGTTACCCTCTCTAATGACTTGACAGTACCTATTGTGCCATTGCCCCCCAGGTTTGGGACATCTCCATGCTGGTCATAGCCTCCCACCACAAGCCAGTCTGAATCCAGCTGAAACCCCAAACTAAATTTACTTTGAGTCCCTAAGACTCCCCCTGCAACACTCCCATATTTCTGGTACACAAACCCTCAGGAGCCTATCACTTAGTCCAGGACCTGCGCCTAATTAACGACGCCATTATTCCCATCCACATGGTGTTTCCCAACCCTCAAACTTTTCTTTCTCATATCCCCCCTTTGACCACTCACTTTACTTTTCTGAATCTTAAAGCTGCCTTCTTTACAGTGCCCCTCCATCCTGACACTTATTACCTTTTTGCCTTCACATGGGAAGACCCTACATCCTTTAGGTCTCAACAGCTGACATAGACAGTCCTAGTCCAAGGCTTCAGGGACAGTTAGTTCCTACCTCTTTGGTCAGGCCTTGACAAAGGATTTAACTGCTTGTAACTTGAGGGTAGCCCTCTCTTACAGTTGGATAGAAGCCTTCCCTACCTCCAGGGAAACTGCTGACACTGTCGCCTTCATCATCATTGAGAAGATTATTCCCAGGTTCGGACTTCCCACTTCCATTCAAACAATAGTCTGGCTTTTCCTTCTCAGGTTGCTCAACTAGTTTCCAAAGGCCTCAACATTAGTTGGAGACTCCATATCCCCCATCAACCCCATACAATCATACTTCCATGCTAGGGCCCACCAAACTCAAGATTTCTTAAAAACTCTCTCCTTTTGTTACAGATCATTAATCTCTCTCAAGCTTCAATCGCAAACCACAGATTGCGCTTCTACATCCAATTGACATGGCAATAGGATGGCACCCGCTATTCTCAGTTTATTGGACAAGGCAATTGCCCTTTCAGTAGCTGTAATCGGGCTGTCACCCTTAATGTTACTGGATTCAACCAGGCCACCTCGTCCCACTTATGTTCAGAAATGCTGTGCTTCAAAGCAGACCAAACTGAAGAATCCTGTAAGCACTGGCCTGACACCTCTGTTGGGTGTCCTTATAATTCATGCAAAAAAATGCTTTCTAGATAAGCTTTGCTAACATCCATGGAAGGAAGAGGGTTCCCTTTTTGCATCTTGGCTAGGGTTGCTAACATTTCCCCCCTCTCCAGTTGTCTCTTCCTTTAATGTTCTGAGCCCCCAACCCTAGAATCTGACAACAAGAAGATCACTCACTAACCACAGGACAGATCTCCCTCCACAGTGGGCCATCTCTCCCACCCAGGCTTAGAAATCCCCATTTTCCATGCTCTTTCTCTTGCAGAGGTTCTTCCACCTGACTCTCTGAGACTTCTCCAAGCAAGGGCAGTCCCTCTGGTGCCCACAGGGTTCAGGAGGCTCCTCTCAGCCCCTCTGGGAATTGCACCCAGGGTGGTTTTGATCTTCAGGGGTTCCTGTCCCAGCTGTGTGGGAAAGGCCAGACTACAGTCCTGGCCCCTTGATTAGGTAGCACACTTGGTCCTGGTTTCTAGTTAGTGTGCTTTGTTCTCCTGACCACTTCCTCAGGCACCCAAAGCTCCTCTTTGTTCTGCAGGAGTGTGTAACTCTAGAATCTTTCCATGGGGCCTCACCACCCACCAGCCCAAGTACCTGCTTCTTACAGGTTCCAAGAGAGCTGATTCTGCTGCACCTGTACAGACACTCTTGGCAGCATCTGGTCTGTCACCTTGCTGTGGCACAGGTGGTTGGTGCTGATGTACAGAACTGTTAGTTGAGGCCTTTGCAAGGGACTCACCACAATTCCCATTCCTGAGCCCCAGATTCCACTGCAGCCAAAGGTGGGGCTTTCTTGGAAATGGAACGAGGGTCCTGCTCACAGCCTGGGTACTGGCTTCTTCTGCCTGCTAGCTGTGTGACCTTGAGTTTCTCTACTCTTCTAAGCCTCCATTTCATGTTTGAAAATGAAGACTTTGGAGGAGATGAAAGATGGCAGCGAAGGGAGTGCATCACCCCAGTGCGCCGCATCACTGAGCCAGTGAAAGAAGATATGAAACAGCTGAAGGATATCTTGTTGGGAATTTCCAGTGAAATTGAGGCACTATAGAATCTAATAGACAGGTTTCCATCGTGCGAGGTTCGGCAGTGGGAGCTCCATTTCTCCGCACGGAGGGTCGCATAGCCTGATTGCTCCGCGGCGGGTTGTCTGCGGCACGCGCTGGGGATCGGCAAGGAGCCGGAGCGGGAGAACAGCGAGGAGAGGGAGAACAGCGATACGGATTCGGGGGGCCCCTGCCAGTGATACATCGGCAGCGCTTGGTGCGGAGTTCCGGCTTGAGACAGAGGAGAGAAGCGGCGGTTCCAGTCACCGGTCTGACCACGGAGGACGGCGGCCTCCATCTTGGAGAGATGATGTAATCATCCCATTGTTCTGCTGATCTCAGCTCATTCAGCTACGGAACAGGTGAATTCAGGCTGGTATTTGCCTTCGTCTAGCAGACAGATTTCTTGCTCAGGATCGGGACTAGGGATCCTGTGGAGAATACTCTTGAAGGCTTGTGCCTGGCAAGGCGTGCGCCGGGCACTGAGCAGCGGGACTTGGGTTCCCGGGACTTGGGTTCCCGGGGCTAACCGGGCCCAGGTCTGAGGAATCTGCGGAGACTGCCTGTGAAGGCGAGCTCCGAGTGGAGCGTGCGCTGAGCTTGGGGCGACTGGGTTCTGACTCCCGAGACAGTTTTGGCCTGGGGCTGGGGAACCCCGGGGGTCGCTCGCTGGGGCCAGCTCCCAGCAGAGAGAGTGTATCCGGATCGGAAAGGCGGGGTTCTTGCTACCTAAGCTGCTTTGGCCCAAGGCTAGGGAACCGGCGGCGACTGCTTCTCGGCCAGGGTCCTGCTGGGTGCTGTGGGGGCAGAGTGGAGCTTCCACCTGTGCCCAGAGCAGGCCAAGTGACCCGCCGGCGTGGTACCATGAAACCCCAAATGCAGCTGGTGCTGAAGAGAGAAGCCGCCCACGCTTAGAATAGGACCAGCGACCCACTGGCAAGACAGGCCAGGTAGCTTGCCAACGTGGTGGACACGTAACATTGAGGCAGTCGCGTCACACTGGTTGGAGTGGGGGTGGAGCAGGGTCGCCGCCCGGGTCCAGAGGGGGCTCAGCGACCCGTTGGAGAGGTAGTCAGGTACCCCCATTGGGAGTGGGGGCTGTGCAGAACTGCGACCCACCGGCCTAGAGGTCTGCCAGCGTGGTAGACACGTCACACCAATTGGAGTGGGGGCACAGCAGAGCCGCCACCCACATCCAGATCAGGACCAACGACCCCAGGGTGTGGTAGTTACGTTACCACAATTGGAGTGGGGTCAGAGCAGAACAGCCACCAGTGCCTGCAGTGGGGGCAGACCTGCGACCAATTAGCGTGGTAGACAGACCACCCTAATTAGGGGAGGAGCACAGCCACTACCCGCCCTGCAAGGGAGACTTCCCAACTATACAAGAGCAATATAAATAAATAGGAGGTAAATTTCAAAAACACAACAGTTGCACCAAGCAGGAAGAAACGAGAGCAGTATGAAAAGACAAGGAAAGAAAGGTCCACAAGCAATGCAGGTCAACTCAACTTTAGAAGAGGTAATAGCTGCAACAGACGGAATGTCAGATAAAGAGTACAGGATATATATGCTTCAGATGATCTGGAGTCTCAAGGAAGACATGAGACAGCAAAATCAGACAATGAAAGATCACATTGACAAACAAATCCAGGAAGTAAAAGATCAATTTCACAGGGAGATAGAGGTAATAAAAAACAAACAAATTGAAATCCTGGAAATGCAGGAATCATTAAACCAACTTAAAAACTCAATTGAGAATACTAACAGCAGATTAGATCACTTAGAAGAGAGAACATCAGACAATGAAGACAAAGTATTTCAACTGGAAAAGAACATAGACAGCTCAGCAAGTCTGCTAAGAAACCATGAGCAGAACATCCAAGAATTATGGGACAATATCAAAAGACCAAATTTAAGAGTCATTGGGATACAGGAAGGCACAGAGCTCCAAACTAAAGGAATAAACAGACTATTCAGTGAGATTATACAAGAAAACTTCCCAGACTTGAAGAATGAGACAGAATCACAAATCCTAGAAGCCTACAGGACGCCGAATGTGCAAAATCATAAGAGATCCACACCTAGACACATTATAATGAAGATGTCCAACATACAGAATAAGGAGAGAATTTTAAAAGCTGCAAGAGAAAGAAAGCAGATTACATTTAGGGGCAAACCAATCAGGATAACAGCTGATCTCTCAACACAGACCCTGAAAGCTAGAAGATCCTGGAATAACATATTTCAAACACTGAAAGAAAATGGGTTCCAACCAAGAATCGTGTATCCGGCGAAATTAAGCTTCAGGATAGAAGATGAAATTAAAACCTTCCATGATAAAGAAAAGTTAAAAGAATTTGCAGCTAGAAAACCATCTCTCCAAAAAATCCTTGGCAAAACATTACAGGAAGAGGAAATGGAAAATAACACTGAAAACCAACAATGGGAGATAGGACAGTAAAGGGGGAAAAATAGTCAAAGAGGATAACAAATCAGGTTTAGAAACATCAATAAACAAATATGGCTAGAAGAACAAATCATATCTCAATAATAACCCTAAATGTTAATGGCTTAAATTCACCAATTAAGAGACACAGGCTAGTAGAATGGATCACAAAAGAAGACCCAACAATATGCTGCCTACAGGAGACGCATCTGATAGAAAAAGATATTCATAGACTGAAGGTGAAAGGTTGGGAAAAATCATACCACTCATATGGAATGCGGAAACAAGCAGGAGTGTCCATACTCATATCTAATAAAATAGATTTCAAACCAAAGTTAATCAAAAGGGATAAAGAAGGACACTTCATACTGCTCAAGGGAACCATACACCAACAAGACATAACAATCATAAATATATATGCCCCAAATAATGGTGCGGCTGTGTTTATCAAGCAAACTCTCCTCAAGTTCAAGAGTCTAATAGACCACCATACAATAATCATGGGAGACTTCAACACACCTCTCTCACCACTGGACAGATCTTACAAACAAAAGTTAAATAAAGAAACTATAGAACTCAATAACACAATTAACAACCTAGACTTAATTGACATATATAGACTATACCACCCCAAATCAAGTAGTTACACTTTTTTCTCAGCAGCACATGGAACCTTCTCAAAAATAGACCATATATTATGTCACAGGGCAACTCTTAGACAATATAAAGGGGTAGAGATAATACCATGCATCTTATCTGATCATAATGGAATAAAACTGAAAATCAACGATAAAAGAATGAAGGAAAAATCAAGCATCACTTGGAGAATGAACAATAGGTTGCTGAATGATCAATGGGTTTTAGAAGACATCAAGGAGGAAATTAAAAAATTCCTAGAGTTAAATGAAAACACAGACACAACATATCAGAATCTATGGGACACATTGAAAGCAGTTCTAAGAGGAAAATTTATTGCTTGGAGTTCATTCCTCAAAAAAAGAAAAAACCAACAAATAAATGATCTCATACTTCATCTCAAAATCCTAGAAAAAGAAGAGCAAAACAACAGCAAAAGAAGTAGAAGGCAAGAAATAATTAAAATCAGAGCTGAAATAAATGAAATTGAAACAAAAGAAACAATTGAAAAAATTGACAGGACTAAAAGTTGGTTCTTTGAAAAAATAAATAAAATTGACAGACCCTTAGCCATGCTAACGAAGAGAAGAAGAGAGAGAACTCAAATTACTAACATACGGGATGAAAAAGGTAATATCACAACAGACACTTCAGAAATACAGAAGATAATCAGAAATTATTTTGAATCCTTATACTCCAATAAAATAGAAGATAGTGAAGGCATAGATAAATTCCTTAAGTCTTATGACCTGCCCAGATTGAGTCAGGAGGATATAGACAACCTAAACAGACCAATAACAATAGAGGAAATAGAAGAAACAATCAAAAGATTACCAACTAAGAAAAGCCCAGGACCGGATGGGTATACAGCAGAGTTTTACAAAACCTTTAAAGAGGAACTAACACCAATACTTTTCAAACTATTTCAGGAAATAGAAAAAGAGGGAGAACTTCCAAATTCATTCTATGAGGCCAACATCACCCTGATTCCAAAACCAGACAAAGACACTTCAAAGAAAGAAAACTACAGACCAATATCTCTAATGAACCTTGACGCAAAAATCCTCAATAAAATTCTGGCGAATCGGATTCAAATACATATCAAAAAAATTATACATCATGATCAAGTAGGATTCATCCCTGGGATGCAAGGCTGGTTCAATATACGGAAATCAATAAATGTTATTCACCACATCAATAGACTTAAAAATAAGAACCATATGATCATCTCGATAGATGCAGAAAAAGCATTCGACAAAGTACAGCATCGCTTTATGTTCAAAACTCTAGAAAAATTAGGGATAACTGGAACATACCTCAACATTGTAAAAGCAATCTACGATAAGCCACAGGCCAGCATCATTCTGAATGGAGAAAAATTGAAGGCATTCCCTCTAAGATCTGGTACAAGACAGGGATGCCCTCTCTCACCACTTCTGTTCAACATAGTCCTCGAAACACTGGCCAGAGCAATTAGACAGACAAAAGAAATTAAAGGCATAAAAATAGGAAAAGAAGAACTTAAATTATCACTATTTGCAGATGATATGATCCTATACCTAGCAGACCCAAAAGGGTCTACAAAGAAGCTATTAGAGCTAATAAATGAATTCAGCAAAGTGGCAGGATATAAGATCAACACGCATAAATCAAAGGCATTCCTGTATATCAGTGACAAATCCTCTGAAACGGAAATGAGGACAACTACTCCATTCACAATATCCCCCCAAAAAATAAAATACTTGGGAATCAACCTAACAAAAGAGGTGAAAGATTTATATAATGAAAATTATAGAACCCTAAAGAAAGATATAGAAGAAGACCTTAGAAGATGGAAAAATATACCCTGCTCATGGATAGGTAGAACTAACATCATCAAAATGGCGATATTACCAAAAGTTCTCTATAAGTTCAATGCAATGCCAATCAAAATCCCAATGGAATTTCTTGTAGAAATAGATAAAAGAATCATGAAATTCATATAGAATAATAAAAGACCCAGAATAGCAAAAACAATGCTAAGCAAGAAGAGTGAATCAGGCAGTATAGCGATACCAGACTTCAAACTATACTACAGAGCAATAGTAACAAAAACAGCATGGTACTGGTACCAAAACAGGCGGGTGGACCAATGGTACAGAATAGAGGACACAGAAACCAATCCACAAAACTACAACTATCTTATATTTGATAAAGGGGCTAAAAGCATGCAATGGAGGAAGGATAGCATCTTCAACAAATGGTGCTGGGAAAACTGGAAATCCATTTGCATCAAAATGAATCTGAACCCCTATCTCTCGCCATGCACAAAAGTTAACTCAAAATGGATTAAGGAGCTTGATATTAAATCAGAGACATGGCATCTGATAGAAGAAAAAGTTGGTTATGATCTACATACTGTGGGATCGGGCCCCAAATTCCTCAATAGGACACCCATAGCGCAAGAGTTAACAACTAGAATCAACAAATGGGACTTACTCAAACTAAAAAGTTTTTTCTCAGCAAAAGAAACAATAAGAGAGATAAACAGGGAGCCTACATCCTGGGAACAAATCTTTAATCCACACACTTCAGATAGAGCCCTAATAACCAGAATATACAAAGAACTCAAAAAATTAGACAATAAGATAACAAATAACCCAATCAATAAATGGGCCAAGGACCTGAACAGACAGTTCTCAGAGGAGGACATACAATCAATCAATAAGTACATGAAAAAATGCTCACCATCGCTAGCAGTTAGAGAAATGCAAATCAAAACTACCCTAAGATACCACCTCACTCCAGTAAGATTGGCAGCCATTAGGAAGTCAAACAACAATAAGTGCTGGAGAGGATGCGGGGAAAAGGGCACTCTTGTTCATTGCTGGTGGGACTGCAAATTGGTGCAGCCAATTTGGAAAGCAGTATGGAGATTTCTTGGAAAGCTGGGAATGGAACCACCATTTGACCCAGCTATTCCCCTTCTCGGTCTATTCCCTAAAGACCTAATAAGAGCATGTTACAGAGACACTGCTACAACGATGTTCATAGCAGCACAATTCACTATAGCAAGATTATGGAATCAGCCTAGATGCCCTTCAATAGATGAATGGATAAAAAAATGTGGCATTTATACACAATGGAGTATTACTTTGCATTAAGGAACGACAAAATCATAGAATTTGGAGGGAAATGGATGGCATTAGAGCAGATTATGCTAAGTGAAGCTAGTCAATCGTTAAAAAACAAATACCAAATGACCCCTTTGATATAAGGGGAGTAAACAAGGACAGGGTAAGGACGAAGAGCTTGAGAAGAAGATTTACATTAAACAGGGATGAGAAAAGGGGAGGGGAGGGGAGGGGAGGGGAGGGGAGGGGGGATAGTAGAGAATAGGACAGACAGCAGAATACATCAGACACTAGAAAGGCAATATGTCAATCAATGGAAGGGTAACTGATGTGAAACAGCAATCTGTATACGGGGTAAAGTTGGGAGTTCATAACCCACTTGAATCAAACTGTGAAAGATGATGTATTAAGAACTGTGTAATGTTTTGAACGACCAACAATAAAAAAAAAAATGAAGACTTTGTCCCACCTCTTTTATGGGGTCCTTGAGAAATGCACTACTTGTCTGAGGATGATCCAAAAAACTCATTGGAGTTGGCTAAGGGAATTGAAAGAGTTTGGGACATAATGATGTGGGCCTGAGTCTTGACTGATTTTGCCAGGTAATAAAACTGCTCTGAATTGTTCTTTCCTCCTGGAAACTCATTCTAGGCTTTTATTGAATTTCCTTCCCCTGCACTCTCAGAGTTCCATCTTTTCATCCAGATTTGAAGAAGTCTGTCTGCCCTTGCAGGTTTACAGTCTGGCATGGAAAGCAATGCGTGAAGGTGAATAACTGGCAATATGTGAATTTGCAATTCATTACAGGGGCACAGGGTGCTATGAGATTAGATGACAGAAAGACTGGTTAAGAAATGTGACAGAGCCTCATGAGGAGTGGCATTTGGAAAAGCTCTGAAAGGACAGGTAGGATTCAGCTGTGGGAACTTGGGAGGGTGATGTAGTCAAAGAAGAGTGTAAATAAAAGCAGAGAGGTGGAAAGACCTGGTCTCAGTGACTCATTTGGGGCAGAGCCCAGGGTGGCAAATGACAACAGAAAATAAGGGTGGAAGTGAGATGGCCTGGATCTGGAGACGGAGGAATGTGGGACACTATGGAATTTTATTAGGAAAGCAGCGGTGGAGAGCTGTTGAAACTGTTGCCTTGGGTGGAGGAGCCTTGGTCATATTCAGAAAGTGGTGCGAAATGGATTGGAGACTGAATTGGAGCTTGCACTTGCTGGATAAGGGACTTCACAGTGGCTCAGGTCCTGAGAGTGAATACATTGTGTGGTTTGGGTTGAATGTGGGGTCTGGATGGTTTCTGTGCATCAACTGGAAGCTTCTACTTTCTCAGAGCTGAAATTGGTTCTTTGATGACTTAGAAAACTATAGGCTTGTGGGAACATCAAGCAGTGTAGTCTCTATAGGTAATCTCCCAATTCTAAATTTTCTTTCTTCCATGTTCTCGATTCACATCTAAGTCCCTTTCCAGGGGCCTCACCTTGGAGGTGCTGGGTGCTGATGACTCCCAGGATCCACTTTGCTCAGGCCCTCCATGGCCTCACTTGAGAAGCTCATTTTAAATGCTGCAGCTTGGAAATGAGACCTGTCTTTCTCTCTCCCCAAAGCATGTCCTCTTCCTGCAATCTGCCTTTCTCTCTGCAGTGCTTGTTTTCCCGCAGGCTGGGTTGGAAACAATGGCTGTCTCTCCCCTACCTCTCTGCCTTTGCTCTTCTCTGCACATATCTTGCCAATCACTAAGTCCCACAGATTCTTTCTTCATGCCTCTCCTTCCTTCCTTCCTTTCTCAAGCCCAGGCCTTATTACCTCATGTTACTAAATAAAAAATTCCTAAGGGCTTCTCTTCAGATCCCTCGAAAGTTCCCCAGTGCCTCTAGTCAGATCTAGATTCCCTTAAATTTACCCTGACTTTAATATACTCTTCTATCCCAATGTTCCTGTACTTTCCAAAGGAAGGCCTTCACCCCAGCCAGCCTGCTGTGCTTACTGGTGACCATCAAACCTCTACAGATTCCTGGGTCCTGCCTGGAGCACCAGCCCTGTCTGTGTACCCCAGTCCCCAGTCCTGCATACTCATTCCTCAGGACTTGGTTGCAGGCCCACCCATTCAAACTCAACCTCCACTGCAGTCTCCAGGCTTCTCTGTGTCCCCTGAACTCCTAACATATATCAAATCAGCATGCTGCTAAATTCCCCCAAGACAGAGAAACACTTTTCATGTTGTTCTCCTTTCTTCTGTCCTCAAATTGCTGGGCTAGGCGATTCCATTTCTATGGGCTGAGAAGTAGGACCCAACCCCCGCTGCACACTCACGCCTGCTCACTTGCACAGACACCCACAGCCTCTTCCTCATTCCCTGCACTGAGTTTCACAACAGCTAGTTGTGACATCCACATGGCAAGGACCATATTCCAAGCCTCTTGAGTTCTCGCCCCAGGGACAGGATGCCCTGCTAACCCCTCCTGAAGGTGGAGACTTCCGGTAGCCCAGAGAGAAGTCATGGATCTGCCCCCAAGTATCCCCATTGTGAGGTCCTGCTCTCTCTTCTCTTTTGTCCTCTGGCTTTGAGCCCTTCTGGGCCCTGGTGAATGACAGGAGATAGGAAGTGGGTGGGAGTAAAATTCACCTCAACTTAGGGTAAAATTGCAGTGGGAAAACAGGAGAGAGACTCCTGGGGGTAGGGAAATAGGTTTTAGTGATCTGGACTTTGACCTAGCAGTGTGCACAGATTTGCCATGGTCACTAGACTCTGAGCCCTCAGCTCCTCCATTCCCAAGAGGTGAAAACACTCCATGTACATTAACTTCCTTATCTATAGAGGAGGCTTCCATTGTCCCCAGTGTGACCCCTGATCCCTCTGCCTCCATCTTTACCAGACTCTCCTTCATCCATGTGCTGAACACTCAATCCCCACCCCCACTGGGTTCTCACCCAGGACCCCTGGGGACATGGGTCAGAGATCTCTGGGTAAATGGCTGCTTCCTGGCCATCCTACCACAAGCTTCTGGATGGGTCACCTGAGAAAGCCTGAGTGAGCCTTAGGATTCTCATTTGTATACATGATAAGGGGGTTGGGGACTTTGTAACAAGAGGAAAAGTACCATCTTCAAAGTAGATGGTAGGTGGAATCCCAGTATATAAACCAGGTGAGAATAGACCCATCCAGAGCTGAAGTGGGGAGGGGAGACGCTCCAGTTCCTCTCCATAGTGGCCCCTGGGGTCATCATATGAGGTCTATATTGAGGGGGGTTGTATATATTGTTAGGGGTTCCATTCATTATGGGAGGACTATAAATGTTGAAGTGGGGTTATATACATTGTTAGGAGTAGTGTACATCATTGGAAGGTTGTATGTAATGTTTGGTGTGCTGTATGCATTGTTAAGAGATCATTTATTTTATTGGGGGTACACCATCATTTGGGGTTTGTATATATTGTTGGGAGACTGTATACATGAACCCTCTGAAAGTAAATACTTTTTACCTCTAGGCAAATGCAAAAATTCATAGCTTTCATCTGACTCTCCAAGGAGCATGTGACCCATAAAGATTAGGAAGGCCTCTTATAAGATGTTATCAGCATTACAGGTCATTCATACCCATGGTCATAAACTTGGGCTCCTCTTTAATTCTAGGCTGAAATCCAAGTGGACAACAGAACCACACTGTTCTGATGGCCATGGTTGTAGCCCCAGGATGCAGCCTGGTGCCAGACACATGGGTGTAATTCATTGTATACAGCATGCACCTGAGTGTTCTCCTAATAAGGAGGAATTTTAAAAAATATAAAACATTAATTTGAATATGTAAACTTTTTGGGGTAATATTTTATATATTATTTTAGTGATGCCTTTTAAATGACATACAATATAAAACAATACATTATCTTAAAAATACTGCATTCCCCAATGCTCCCTGCTATGGATGGCTTTGAGCAGTTTGCCCGACTGTGATGGCAGCATTCATCTCAAACTCTTCCTATATCAGCTCTTGGTTCTGTACATACTTCCATCCCCATAGTCTAGGGAGAATTAGCTGTTTCTTATTAATCCAGAAGGTATTTATTTTTAATAACAGCCTTTTTGAGAAATAATTTACATTCCATAAAATTTGCCCTTTAAAAATGCACAATTCATTGGTTTTTCAGATTGTGCAATTATCACCATTACGAATTGCAAAATGTTTCATGACTCCAAACGAAACTCTGCCCCATTGGCAGTCAGTCTCTTCAGCCACTGGCAACACTTATCTACTTTCTATTTTTTTTTTATCCAGTTCCTTTCCATAGGACTTTAGTCCACTTCTAGATAGAAATGACTGTGTTCCAGTGGAGTGACAGCTAGTCCTTCCACAGGAAGGAGTGTCTGCTTTTCCTCCAGGTGAATGTTTCCCTGGGTTTTGAACATCTGCAAGGAAAAAGCCCTTATTCTTCCCCAAAGTCGTGCTTCCTTTTTCAGGAGTGTAGAGCTGGTGGCTTTGAAGCAATGAGTCTGGAGACGACCATATTCCAGTCAGCCCTCTGTTTAAGTGGGTTCTGCATCTGCCAGTTCATCCAACAGTGGATATAATGGGGCCTATGATGTTCACATCTGTACAGAAGGTGTGCAGATATGTTTTCTTGTCATTAATATTTTAACAATGCAGTGTAAGGACTATTTACCTAGCACAAACACTGTATTAGGTATTATAAGTAATATGCAGATGAGTTGAATGTACAGAAGGATGTACACAGGTATGCAAATATGAAAATACTGTGCCATTTTATATAAGGCAAGGGACTTTTGCATCCATGGGGTTGTTATCTATGGTGGGGGGGGTCTCAGAACCAGTGTCCTGTGGACATCAATCATGACTGTATTTACTACAGATCAGGAGCTATGCTGAACACTGGGGATGCAGAGGGGAGCAGGAAACTACCCTCAAGATGAAATAGCCATGCACACAGTCATGTGAAAACCAATTGTGCTGCCAGATAGCGGTGCAAATGCCATGGAGCCACCAGGCCAGAGCTACCAGTGTCCCCAAGGCAAGGCTCAAAAGGCATCACAGATGAGGAAAGGTTGTGAAGAGTGGATAGAAGTGACCTGGACAGAAGAAGGTGGTGAGGTGCTTTCTAGAATAAAAGCACACGTCCCACTGGGGATGCTGTGAATATCCCAGGGGGCTGGACCTAGCAGGATCATGGTGGGAATAATAATGGTGGGATGCATACAGGCCTTCTATCATGGTGGCTTGCCATTAACATTATTCTCCGGCATCAGGGAGCTGTGGGATGTGTAGGATAGAATATGTAGCTGTATGCGTTTTTCATGCAGAGGAGAGTGTTTTGTTTTGGAGAGGACTCTGGTCCCAGAGGAGTTCTTGTGCCAAGCACAGAGAAGCTCTGAGTGGGAGATCTGAAAACAGGCATTCTGGGGTGTGGCCAAGGGCAGCAAGAAGGGCTGCGTCTGTGCACAGCCATAGGAAGTGCAAGCCCTCCCGGGGCATGGTCAGGTCCACAGTGCCTGCTGCCTGCTGTCAGAGAGGCTGGTGATTAGGGCTGATCCCTAGGAAGAGTCCACTTTCTGCACAACTCAGCTCTTTGACCAGTGACCCAGGAAGTCACAGACCAGACAGAACACTGATGATTTTGTGGGATACAGAGGAGAAAAAGAGAGAAGGAAAATGTCTGATGTGAGAGCGTGTAGCAGTCACCACTCCTCTGGCCTTCCTCTCCTCCTGCCTTTCCCTTCTTTCACAGAGCAAGGCACTAATTACCTCCCCATCCTGGCTCCTGGAGCCTCACCTTCTAGCTTTAATGGGGCAAATTTCTACGCAAATACTTTTCTTCGTAGAGGAACTTCTGTCTCCATCTCCTCTTCATCTCTTAAAAGTGTTTAAATAAAGATTCTGTGTCCTTGAGGCAGAGAAGCCCGTGCTGACATCTGGGTGGACTTGAGAGGAAAGTGGAGGAGCTGCCCATCACTGGGATGGAGGCCTAAGTGGCCTGGAGAACAGCCACTGTCTGGAACTGACATCCTGGACATTTTGGCAAAGTGAGCCAAAGTGGGTTGCAGAAGGCTGCTACTGTTAGTGAGAGGAAGGGCTGCTTTCCCCAAACTGCAGACCTGACATTCCGACTATGGGACTGGGTAACTTATTCATAAAGATTCATAGCACAGACTTTCTGGTGAATGAGGAGATGGAGGAGAGGTAGGCTGGGAAACAAATGAGACCTCCGACAGGCCTAACACGTTCACTGGAAGGTGAGTCAAAGAAGAACTACAGCAGGAGCTGAAGATACAACAGCTCTTCAGAACCCAGGGGCCCGGGCCCTGGAGTCCACAGTGAGGGCTGCAGGCTGCATGGAGGAACTTAGGGATGCAGGAGATAGGCTAGTAATGGGTTACAAAGTGACTAAGCCTGGCAGGACCCTCTGGTCCCCAGATGGTTTTCACCTCTCCTTCTTTTGCTGGAAGAGCTATCTCTTCTACCCAAGTGTTCCTCATCCCCTCTTGCTTCCTCTTTCTTATGTTCACCTTGAAGTCCTCCCCAACTTTCCACCATACCACATCTGTGAGGCTGCCTGGACCCCCTTTTGCATGGGTCAGATATAGTGGCCACAGCAGGCACCCTCCTCCTTCAGTCTGTGAGTGAGCCTGCAGACAGCCTTGCCTATCTTTAAATCCATTTTCAGCCCTGTCTAGTGACCTGGGTATTATCTGGCACGTAATCAGTTCTCCACATTGCTTTTAGAACTTCATTCAACACGTCATGAAGGGTGGTTCACTGTGATCCTGGCATCAAGGACCTGATTCAGCTACATGTCTGGTGCTCAAGGCCTTGGTGGGTGTTGGAAGAACTTCTCCACTTGTAGCTCCAGTGTTCCATTTGCAGATGGGAAAGAGTCCAAGAAAGAGGCTGTGTAGGTTCTCATGTTGAGTCTGTTCTCCTAGAATTTTTTGTTTTCTGCTCCATGCTGCCAGAGGAGAAAGTAACATAGAGTCTCCTCTCGTCTCAGAGAAAGGGAGCATCACAAAGGACTGGAAATGTCCCCAATGAACAAAGCATTTGGGAGAAGAGGGTGGACTGCTCAAAGTCAGCTAGTATGAACTCCCTCTTGGAGAGATGTTTTATTTTCCTCCAGTGCCTGCTAATTTCATCCTATGTGTTCCATTATTGGGATGCTTCTTACTGCTAGAAGGTTGTTCCTATCACTGAACTGAAATCTCACATGCCCTAGTGCTAGAACTGCACTGTGCAATAGCCCAGGATGGTGGCTGCTCCTTAAGACAGCCCTCAGAGATAAGAGGGCCACCTCCCACTCACTCTCTAACCTCGGCTTAACATAGAAAGTTGTTCCCATTTCCTTGCTTGCTTTAGTGGTCCAGATGCCCTGCCTCTGTGGCCCTCCAGGGCTGGACAAATAATTTTGTTACCATCATGAAAAGTCATAGCCAGCGGTAGACATAACCACAAAAAGCAGAACCTCTCAGCTGGTGGTTTGCAGCCTCCTGCTGTTGTGAGCTCCTATCTTCTTCTCTATATGTGAACTTTGTGTTTTGCAATACTTTTTTTGCTAATTAAGTTTAATAAGTAACATGCATCTACAAATCCCTTCATGTTTGAATTCCTCAGCCTGACATTTACGACCCCACAACTCCTCTGCGGTTCTCCATTCTCCCAACCTTGCTCCTCATCAGTCCTGTGTTAGTAAACTTGGGCTGCCATAACCAAGCACCAGACCTGTGGCTTCAACAGCAGACCTTTACTTTCTCCCAGTCCTGGAGGTTGGAAGTTCAAGGTCAAGTTGTCTGCAGGTGTGCTTTCTTGGAAGGCCACTTACCTTGGCTTGCAGATGGTTGTCTTCTCCTTGAATCTTTCATAGTATAAATCTGTAATTTATTTTCAATTTTTATTTGTTCTAATTAGTTATACATAACAGTAGAATGCATTTTGACCCATCACACTTAAATGGAGTATAACTTCTCATTCTTCTGGTTGCACACGTTTATAATCACACTGGTCGTGTAACTGTGTGTGTACACAGGGTAATAATGTCTGCCTACTTTTCTTACCATTTCATTTTCTAGCTCTTCCCCAGCCTGTGCACTCCAACATGCACACATCCTAGAACTTCAGCCTCGTGCATCATCTCAGTGCTGTTGCTTAGTAATAATATGCTTAGCAACAAGTAAGGGAAGTGTGATCATACCTCCCAGCATTGTACTTGGAGCACTGCAGAAAATACAAGGAGTTCCCTGGTTTCTCTCTGCAGCTAGAGGAAGGTAACTGTCAGAGGTGGCCAGCACTATGCTCCAGAGTTAGTGCTCATCATCCGGGGGCCTGAATTGGTTGCTGTTTGGCTTTTACTTGGCATTGGGTAATATCTTTGTGGGGGCAGCTGGGTAGGTTTGTTCTTTTTTTTTAATTATTTTTTTTTATTGTTGGTCGTTCAAAACATTACACAGTTCTTAATACATCATCTTTCACAGTTTGATTCAAGCGGGTTATGAACTCCCAACTTTACCCCGTATACAGATTGCTGTATCACATCAGTTACCCTTCCATTGATTGACATATTGCTTTTCTAGTGTCTGATGTATTCTGCTGTCAGTCCTATTCTCTACTATCCCCCCTCCCCTCCCCTCCCCTCCCTTTTTCTCTCTCTACCCCTTCTACTGTAAATCATTTCTTCCATTTGTATTATCTTGTCTTACCCCTCCTTTCCTCTTATATATCATTCTCACTCCCTTTCCCTCTCACCTCTCATCCCTGTTTAATGTAAATCTTCTTCTCAAGCTCTTCGTCCCTACCCTGTCTTTGTTTACTCCCCTTATATCAAAGGGGTAGGTTGGTTCTTGAAGGGCCAAATCTCTCTGCTTCCACTTGTTCTCAGGATGCTTTCGATATGGGCAAGGCAGCTAGCAGAACCCTCTCTGCTCCCACACAGCTCTGCCCTGCACCAAGCCTTTGTCCCACCACCCCCAGCCGCCTTGCTCCCCAATGTCTCATCTACTTTCAGGGAGTCCTTCTGTGCTCTGGCACTGCCCTGGCCCCTGCCTGGTGGCTGTCTTACTCTTCCAGGGCCCTGTGTCTACCTTTTGGATGCTTCTCTGTGATTCTGCACAGCACCAACTTCCTGGTTGAGGCATGTCCTTCCTCCTCCTTTTCCCTCAATTCATGTGCATCCCAGTGCCCAGTCTTTGGGCCAGACACCAAACAAAGTGAGGAGAGGCTCCCCACCTCCTGCTCTCATTGGCATCATGATTAAAAACTGGAGACTTCGCTGGGGATTCCTGGGTGTTCATGGTGTGACACAATATAGAAAGGCAGAGTGTCTGAGTCTGAGATATGTGTTCCATACCCAGATATTTTTCTTTACTGTCCCTCTGACTATGTAATTTAGGCCATGTTTCTTTAACCTAAGTCTTAATATTCTAAGGAAATTAAAACGTTTTCCTCACAGGGCTAGGATGACTACTAAATGAAGTAATAGAACAAACTCAGCAAAATACATAGCATGTGGCTGGTGAATTTTTTTTTTCAGTTGGCAAATTTCTAGAATATTTTCTTCCCTTCCTTCCATCTCTACCTCCCCATTCTTCCCTTCGTGCCTGACCTCCCTCAAGTGAGGCCAAATTTCTGGCTGGATACCCAAGAGCAAGTTCAATGCCATGGCCACAATGCTCAGCTCTAGCTCGCTGTGTAGCACCTCTGATCTTGGCCCCTATGCTCAATGCCCCAGAGGTCCCCTTCATTGGCTGTGGAGTGGGGCTATGGACCTCTGACTAGTCAAAGACATTGAGTGGCTTAAAGGCTAAAAAAAGATGGCATGCACCAGTGTCCTCTACACATTTCAGGATGTTTACAAAATTTAGAGTCACTTTTTTTAAACAAACCTGTTGCTAATTTTGTATCTGTGTAACAGAGAAAGACTCCAAAATGCCTAAAGTCTCCTTAAAATTATCTCAACTTTTGTGAACTGAAAGATGACAGTCACTGGCCCCTAAAGCCCTCAGCGAGTAAACCAAATTCTTCTTCACAGTATTTGTCTGCTGTGTGGTCGTCCCAGTAGATTGCAGGAACACTTCCCCTCTTGTTCCCTGGGGTCCCACAAGAAAGATGGCTGGTTATCACTTCATCAAATCCTCAGTCCAGACACTAGCTAGAGGCTGTTTCTTCTTCATTCTGACTTGGAACTGTGTATTGTTCTGTCCTCACAGTAAGAAAAACACATGAATTGGAACATGCCCAAGGCAAGAGAGCAAAGTGTCTTGAGTTTATGGCATGAGTACTTGTACAGTAGTTAAGAGTTTAGGAGTGACCTGAACAAAAGCTGGATTAACAAATAATCAATACCTTGAGCCAGAAGTATTCAAGTACTAATGGGGTGGTGAGAGCTGTTGGAATTCCATCCCTCGCACAGGCTCCTGTCTACAGTTTTGTTCTCAGGGTCTCTTCAATAAGTATGACTCAGTCTGCTGCTGTTCAGACTGCACTTCCTCCAGGCTGGGAGCTGACAGCAGCAGCTCTGTGGGGCCAGTCTGGGTGACTCAGGGCCCACTGGCAGGGCTGCTCTCCTCTCCCCTCTGACCCAGCTTCCTCTGCCACTGCAGCGTGGCTGGCCCTTGATGTGTCTCCCCAGCCCCATTAAACACAGGCTTGGGAAGCTGCCAGCAAGTTCATTCCCACCCACCTCCTTACATATAGGATTCCTAGTCTCTTGTGTATGCATGAGGCATGGAGGGCCAAGTATGAGTCAAAACAAATTCTTGTGAAAAACAAAAACAAAAGGCAGGAAAGGCCTCCCAGCTGTCGGTCCTGTTCTAAGTACCTGTTGGAGCAATGTGATGGTGGGCGTGGGGGGTGGGAAGGGGCAAGAAAAGAGTCATCTGGGCCAGTTCACACTAGTGAACCTGCCTTTGCCCTAAGAATCAGCCAGAATAGGAGCTTTTGTGTATTTGGGTGTTTTCTAAACTCAAGGGGATGATTTCTAGAACAAGAGAAGTAACATTTTCCACAACAAAAACAATAAAAAGAAAATGTTTAACAGGTACAGGATGTTCCTCCCCTAAGCTAGCAGAGACCATAGTCACCACAAGGACACACAAGTGGAGAGTGGCATGTTCACAAGGCTGCCTGCCTAGGTTAAAGAAGACTTAATTTTGAAAATATTTATTTAGCAAAATAAACATTTTTTTTCTAAATAAATCCAAAAAGATTCCACACATATTGATTTAATACCCAAAAGGAGGGAAACCCAGACAGTCTGTAATACAAATTTTCCATGAGCTGTGATTTGGTTGACTATTGATGGTAGAAGCTGTGTTTTGAAAGATACCCATGGCAAGGATGATAGGACAGCTAGGGGCCACCATGGAGACCCTGGGAATCCCCTTAGCTCTGGGGACAGGCATGCCCTGTCCAAGAAAGTGCTACTGCATGCCAGGACATCCTAAATGCAGTGCCCATTGCCTGGTCTTTAGTGTACGTCTTCCTCCCTCTCCTTTCCTGTGGGGTAGGAGGGGCACAATGTGGCCTGACCATATCCTCATGTGTTTTCCCGTGGATCTGAGTACCCTGACTCATTCACTCAGGTGTGTTCTCCCTCTCTGACGTCGACACCTGTAGTAGTTCGGTTGCCAGGACACATCTCTCTATCCACCCCTCCTGGCAGACCCAGGCCACATGGGTCCCTGTCATAGCAGAGCTGTTCTAAATTATTCCGCTTAAGAGGCACCACTTACCACAGCTCAGCTGTGGGAAGGGGAACAGCCTGGGGTGCCAACTCATTTCACCCATTTCATCCCTTGGACCCGGCTGTGTGTGGCTTTGCACAGCACTATAGGAGCAGGAGATTCGACCTGGGCAGCAAGGGGCCTACTGTGAGAGAGGAAGCGAATACAAGGCATCACCGCCTATGGACTGTCATGGTTCTCTTGGTTGCCAGTGTCAGAAACCCCAAAGAGGGTGATCTAGCTTGTATATGCAAATTTAGTGAAGAATCCAGAATCAACTGAACCCAAAGAGGTCTGGAACCTGGGACTTAGACTTTGGACAAGAACCTCTGAGTCTGTCCCTCTGCCTCCCAGTCTCCGTCTCACGTTCCTCTGTGACTTTCAGCACACTGGCTTTCAGAACAACATCTGCCATAAGCCAGGACCATTGCTGCTCACTGTGTCTGAGCTCCAACCATCCCTCACACAGAGAAGTGTTTTTCCTGAAGCCACATTTTTAAAATGCCAGGGAAGAACTCTGGTAGTGTGGGCTAAAACCGTATGTCCATTTCAGTAGCAATCCTCACGGCCAGGAGGGAGAGGTACTATGTTTTCTTTAGCTCAGTTAATGTGTCCCATCCTATGTCCAGACCACAATGAGGAGGTGGAAGAGATGACCTGTCATGATGGACAGCCTCCACCAGAGGTATGAGGTGGGTGCTGGAGGAGGAGGTGTTGCAGGCAAGGGAAGCAGTTGAGGTCCCCTGCAATACATTTGCAAGCTTTGGTGGCTTGTGTAGCAGATAATGATTCACAGATGCAGGTATGGACCACTGCTTGGAGGACTGAAAAAAATTGGAAAATGGAGACAAGTGGTGACATCGAAAGTGTTTGGAAATTGGGCTGGGATGGTGGCTCAGCGATAGAGCACTGCCCTGGCATGTGCGAGGCCCTGGGTTGCATCCTCAGCACCACATAAAAATAAATAAATAAAATAAAGGCATTATGTCCAACTACAACTACAAAAAAAATATTTAAAAAAAGAGAAACTGCTTGGAAATTAGCCACATTTTGTCAGTGCTGAGGTCAAGTAAACCTTTGCAGGAAGATGGGTAACAAGATCGTGCAGTGGCCCTCAGTCAATCAGCTCTGGGCTGCTGTGCTGGCTGACATACCGCTGCAGGGTTTGACAGCAGTGACTCGAGGAAAGAGATGACCAAGTTTGCCCTCCTGCTCATGTTGGTCTGTTTATGGGATGTCACAGACCAGGTCACACATTTGCTCATTTTTCCGCCTTTGATGAACTGACTCAGTGTCAATGTCTGTGAATTCTCACAGAATCACCCCTGGTTCTCAAGGATGACTTTTGTATTGTATGGCTTATGTCTGAAATTGAAAAACCACCTTGGTCTGTCTCTTCAGTCTTCCAGTAGAAATGCCACCCTTTTGACCTTACTCTTAGGATTTCTGACCTCAAGAATTGTAAAATAAATTGGTGTTTTTTGAGCCACCAAATCTGCGGTTAATTCACTATACCAACTGCAGGAAACTAACTCATTTGCCTTTCTGAAAATCAACTGGTTATTGTGGATCAAGAAATAGAAAAGGGGTTATGGCTTTTGACTTAGTCATCCTACTTTTACACTAAGAGATTCACTATATTATTATCTTTAATAGCAAAACCTTGGAGTCACCTGAGAATCCTGTGGTTGTCCTCATCTCTATTGCAGTTACAGCATGGCTCAAGTTAGATGATGTGACCTGCTCACTCATGGCCACCGCCCACTGATGATATTGCCTCCAACAGTGTGTCATGATCACAGGTGGGAAGGGGCAGCCTATATTACAAAATGACTGTGATGGTAACTTTGTTGTTAATCTAGAAATTTCACAATGACCATGCTGGGCACTGGGCCAGAGTTGAGGGTAAGAATAATATGGTCTGGTCAGAGCGTTATACTCATATTCATTTTGATGTTATAGTCCAAAATGTCACTATTGGGAAAAGATGGATCATGAATACACAGGACTTTGTGTGCTATTGTGCAATTTCCTGTGTGTCTATAATTAACTCAAAATGAAAAGTAGAAAGAAAAAGCTACAGGGTAAAAATCCTGAGAAGCTACATGAATCTGACCATGGAGGTGGTTATTAATATAAACACTTCTCAGAAAATGTGATGTTCTTGTTGAAGACCTGCAATCAGTAGCAAATTTGTAAAAATGGAAATAACCCACTTGACCTTCAGCAGGTGACTGGTATAAACATTCAGTGAAATACTACTCAGCAATATAAAAGGATGGAATTACAGAAACACACAAACACCTAGATAAATCTCAAGTATGTTATGTGGAGTGGATAAAAGTTAATCTTGAAAGGTTATATGCTGTTTGATTCCATTTATTAGCATTCTTAAAAGGACAATAATTTGGAGACAGAGAACACAGATAATTGCAGAGATGAGGGGCTGAATATGACTATAAGAGGGTCCTTTCTTAGTGATGGAGCAGTTACATGTCTTGATTGGGGTGGTGGTTACATGACTATGCACGTGAGATGAAATTGCACAGAACTACATGCACACACATACATGCACACAAACAACCTCATGTGAAAAGTGGTGAAAATGGAAAAAGTCTTTGGTCTGGTCAGAATGTTATACCCATATTCATTTCCTGGTTTTGATGTTATAGTCCAAAATGTCATTATTAGGGGAAGATGGATCATGAGTACACAGGACTCTGTGTGCTATTTGTGCAATTTCCTGTGCATCTATAATTATTTCAAAATGAAAAATAGAAAGAAATAGCTACAGGGTAAAAATCCTGGAACTTCTGTCCCCTGGACTTTTCTTACCACCCAAATAGTTCCAAGGCCATCTGAATTGGGGTTTACCTCATCTTCTTCCCATCATGGCCAGTCATCTGCTCATGGACATGTGGAGAGGGAGGTGAAACCAGTCTCCCACCACAGAGGGGAATGGAAAGCTCATTTCCTCCCAGATCCTCAGTACCTTGTGCCTGCCTGCTCCCTCGCCAATGTCCAGGCACCATTTCCCAACCACCAGCCTAAAGTTGGCTGTGTTTTTGAGACACTGGTGATGCTGTGCCATGTGTCAAGAGCCAGGCTGTCTCAGTGCCAGGCATCACATTGCGGGTTTTATGAGCAGGCCAGGTAAAAATGGCAGCTGGTCTCATGGAGATTACATCAGGTGGTCTGGATGCAGACTTCCTGGCTCACCTCACATATGACCTCAAAAATTTCTTATTATCTTTGAAGCTTAGTCTTTTGTTTGTTTTTTTATTGAGGGAGGGGCTACTCATAACAATTGGATTAACTAAACCAACCTCCTTGTATTCATCTGCAGCCACATGAGAGGTTTCACATAGTACTTAGCACCATGTCTTAAATAGGAGCTGCTGTGTGTTCTCTCTAGGTTTGCCCATCCTCTCTGGACTCCACTCCCATATGCACTGCCTAGAATTGTTGGAATTCCAGCAGGTTATGCACAGAGCTAAGAATGTAGCTCAGTATGGAAGGTTCTTTTGACTTGAACACTGCAGAGTTCTGCTAAGCTCAGGCCAAATGAAGTTGTGAGGGAGAAAAGAAGGAATTCTTTTTGTCTTTCCGTTGATATTTGTGTCATATTCTTTTTAATTCTCTGTGTTTTGGTGCATATAAGTTTATGATTGTAACTTCTTGTAAATTTTTTTCTTTTTAACATCTTAATTTCTCATAACTGTGCCAAATGATTATTTTATATGTCATCTTCCTTTCATTTAGTAATGGACTGATTTATATTTTTCTACCTCTTTCTTTCAACTATTTTAAGATTTTAGATTTAGTTCTTGTAAGATTTATATTTAATTCACAATTAATCCAGATTTTTTAAAAAATACTAAATCTAAAGATCTCAAAAAAAATCTAAAGATCTCTATATTTTAATGGGAAATTTAAGCTATTTATTTTTAAAATTTATTTATTTTAAAATAGTTTTAGTTTTATTTATTTATTTTTTAAATTCTGAAACATTTGAATGTTTCTCTTTTATAATACACTTGTCACTAATGTGGCAATACTAAGAGATGGTGCCTTTAAGAGGCATTGGGTTATGAGGGCTATTCCCTGGTTAAGGCCTTTTCAAAAGAGGCTTCAAGTAGCTGCTCCCATGCAGCTTGCCAACTTGCCCTCTGCCTTCTCCCACATGAAGTGGGCCCTTGACTTTGGACTTCCCAGCCTTCAGAACCAAGAGAACAAACCTGTTTTTTTTTTTTAAATAAATTTCCCAGACTCGGGTGTTTTGTTATAGCAGCACAGCATAGACCAAGACAACTTCTCATATATTTAATACATTCCTACTGTATTATTTCAAATTTTTCAATTAGCTGTGTCTTATATTAGACCTTCCCATGCTCTTGCCTTTATTGGATTGATTGTTATTATTTCCTCCTTTATTGCCAAAGGCCAATGTCTCGGCTTGGCACCAGAATCACGAGGCACTCACAGCTTTGTAGGTTCAAACAGCAATTCTTTATTCCAGCTCTCACACCACCTCCACACAGGTCCAGGGGCAAACGCGTTCTGCTGTCTCCCGCACCAACCACCTACTCCACGAGGCTCTCTCCAAATCCCCTTTTAATCTCACGAGAACTCAACGGGAACAAGCAGCAGGAACACCCTAATCCCAGCAATAATCTTCAACTTCCAACTTCCCTAAAACCCATTATCTTAAACTGGCAACGCCTTAAACTCAAGGAGCCGGTTACTTCCTCAAACCTGATCAGCTCTAAACCCGGATCTGCCTTGGTCCTTGAGCAAGGTCACCTCATTAAAGCATGCATGCAATGTCCCATCAAATGTCCTCTAAGCAGCATGGGGTACGCTTGGCAAGGAAATTTCGATGCGTCATTCCTACTTGGTAATGGCCCTCAGCATCTCCCCCCTTCTGATTAATTAAACAACAAGCAATGCGGCTTAGGACCGTGCCTGGTAGGTTGTCCAATTCAACATATGGTTCTTACCCGTCATCGGATGAACTGACCTCTAGGCGTCAGTCCCCTGTCTTAGGTTGAATCCACTGCAATCAGATCAACCCGTCGCTGACTACCAGTCCAGCATTCAGCCATGCTTGTGGATAGGCCTAAGCACCAGTGGGGGGGTGAGGTTCTTGCCTCACCTCTGTTGGCCCCCAAATTTAACCTTGGTGCCAGTGGGGGGGTGAGGTTCTTGCCTCACCTCTGTTGGCCCCCAAATTTTAGACCATCACTAGTAGAAGGGAGGAAGATACAGAAATGCCACGACACCAAGCCAATTGACGGCTCCTTTGGAAAAATTGCATCACTGGTGACACCATCAGCAAAGATGTCAGCATTACCACAATTAACATGGGGTGCGATGGCAAGGAAATTGCATCACTGGTGACACCATCAGCAAAAATATGCCAGCAGTACCACAATTCGCTGCACCAGACGATAGTTCACAATGCATGCAACTGATATATAGTTCAGGCAAGTTCTGCAGGCAGTTCAAATCGGAGGAGTCTATCAATATGTCCATTTCCTCCCAAAGTAAATCAAGTCCTTGATTGAGCATTACTTGTTGAGTTATATTCATTGATGCATCAGTTTATACAGTTTACTGTGGTAGCTATCATAGAAGCTGTAGTTTGGTTTTCTTTGTCTTCACCGGCACTGGGATGGAGATGGGAATTCTGGCAATGATGTTAAAGAGACATTATCCTGAACAGAATTATTAAATATGATGAAAAGGAAAAGTGAAAGTAAACAAACAGATCTGTTAATCACCTTTAAAAACAATAGTAAGCAAACAGATCTGTTAATCACCTTTGAAAGCAATCATTAACAGCTGTTTACCTAATTAGATTAAACCACTTAAATCACGTGAATAAAAAAAAATTCGGATCCATTTTTTCATGAGCGCGCCTCATATAAAAATATGGACATACACACATACTGACATGCAACACAAAACAGTGCAGACATAACATACAACACATAAGACAATAATAACGGCCTTGTAGCTTTACCTAGGTAAAATCTCCATTGCAATGTTTAAAAACTCCACAGTCAAAAAACAAAACTGATAAGAAAAACATTAACCTAGGTTTGTATGAGCTCAAAAAATAAAATAGAACTTTACGATGTGGGAAAAATGCAATAATAAAATAGATATTGAAAAAAAAAAAGGCACCGTGGTTAATCACTGTCGCAGATGTAAGAATAGCCAAGCTGGAGCTCTGGATATCAGCTGTTATGGATTTCAGTCAAATCATCTTCTTTTTCTGTAGAAATTGTTTTGGTTAACCTCTCTGGAATCCAAATCGGCTGCTGTTCTCCCTGTGGGAACACACAAACGGAACCCCGACTCCAGACAATAACTGGGTCGGGACCTTTCCATTGTCCTGTTAGAATATCTTTCCAAAGTACCTTAGGCTTATGTACATTTTTCGGATACATATGTCTTTCCGCAGCAGTAAGTCCTGATGAATCCAAATTTAGAAAGTTTAGAGTAAAAAGAGTTATTTTAAGTTTATCTTTGGGGGATATATACCCCTTTCCAATTCCCTCTTTTTGTTTTAATAGGTACGTTTTAATAGTTTGATGAGCTCTTTCAACTATGCCTTGTCCCTGTGGATTGTATGGGATTCCTGTTATATGAGTAATACCAAATGATGAGCAAAATTGTTTAAAAGATTTAGACGTATAACCAGGACCGTTATCAGTTTTTAACTGTTTAGGAACACCCACAGTGGCAAAATTTTGTAAGCAATGAGCTATAACATCTTTAGTTTTTTCTCCGGCATGAAGGGAGCCCATCAAAAATCCGGAAGAAGTATCAACCGTAACATGTAAATATTTTAATTTTCCAAATTCTGGCAAGTGTGTGACATCCATCTGCCAAATATGGTTAGGTATCAATCCTCTAGGATTGACTCCAAGATTAACTTGTGGTAAAAAGGTCACACAATTTTGACATTGTTTTATTATATGCCTGGCTTGTTCCTTAGTTATTTTAAAACGCTTTTGTAAAGTATTAGCATTAACATGAAACCTTTTATGAAAATTTGTAGCTTCTTCTACAGTAGAAAAAATATGTATATCATGTGTAGTTTTATCTGCTAAATCATTGCCCAAACTAAGGGCTCCAGGCAATCCTGTATGTGCCCTGATATGTCCTATAAAGAATGGATCTTTTCTATCCCAGATTAGACTTTGTATAGTGGAAAACAAAGAGAAAACAGTAGAGGAAGGGGAAATCCTACCAGCATCTTCAAGGGATGTTATAGCATTAACTACATACTGGCTATCAGAGAATAAATTAAATACAGAATCTTTGAACATTACAAAAGCTTGTAGAACTGCATTAAGCTCTACCTTTTGAGCTGACTGTTTGGGAACTAAAAATGTAAAAGTTTGATCAGGGGTAACTACTGCAGCTGTACCATTATTAGACCCATCAGTGAATATATTTGGAGGATTCATGATAGGTGTTTTTCTTGTCATTTTAGGAAAAACTACAGGATGCTTAGACCAAAAAGACAACAAAGGATTAGATGGTAAATGATTATCAAATAAAACATTCGATTTACACATGATTATTGCCCAAGTATTTAATTCATTAGCTAACTCATCAATTTGCTCCATAGTATATGGAGTAATAATTTTATTGGGAGAAATTCCAAACACTGTCTTTGCTGCTCTTATACCTTTGAGTATTAATTGTCCTACAGCCTCAGGATACCTAGTAAGAATAGTGTTAGGAGAATAAGATAAATGTATCCACAATAATGGACCTTCCTGCCAAAATACTCCTGTAGGAATATTTCTTGTTGGTAGTACAATAAATAATAAAGGCAACCTTATATCAATTCTATCTAAATGCATATTTTCCATATATGTCTCAATAATTTTTAATGCCTTTCTAGCTTTAGGAGTTAACATTCGGGGTGAATTTGGATCTGATGGACCTTTTAGAATATCAAATAAAGGTCCCAACTCTCCTGTTGGTATGCCTAGATAAGGCCTTATCCAATTTATATCTCCCAACAACTTTTGAAAGTCATTAAGTGATTTGAGTTGGTCTACTCGTATTTGAATTTTAGGTGGACGGACCATGGTTGAGGATAATAGAACTCCTAAATAATTAATTGGAAAATTTAATTGTACTTTGTCTATTCCTATCTCTAGATTATAATTTTTTAACAAGTTTGTAAGTGTGGCATAACATTCCAGCAATGTGTTTTTATCTTTATGTGCCAATAATACATCATCCATATAGTGAAATATTTTTAGTTCAGGATTTTGATTTCTAAGTGGCTGGATTGCTTTATTAACATATATTTGACACATAGTTGGACTGTTAGCCATTCCTTGAGGGAGTACTTTCCATTCATATCTCTCATCAGGACCTTCATGATTTAATGCAGGGATAGTAAATGCAAAACGTGGACTATCCTCGGAATGAATTGGAATCGAAAAAAAGCAATCTTTAATGTCTATAGCTAAAACATGCCACGTTTTTGGTAAAGCAGACAATTGAGGAATCCCTGATTGAGCAGGTCCCATAATGACCATTTCATTATTAATTGCTCTTAAATCTTGTAATAATCTCCATTTACCCGATTTCTTTTTGATAACAAAAATGGGAGTATTATGGGGAGATACGGAAGGTTGTAAATGTCCTTCCGCTAATTGTTGTTTGACCAGATCATGGGCTACTTGTATCTTTTCTTTAGTCAGGGGCCACTGAGGAACCCACACTGGTCTTTCTGATTTCCAAGTAATTTTGATTGTCTCAGTGGCCCTTTCTGAAAATCCAACCCATGTCTGTCTGTTCCTTGATCTATTTGAATTGGCGCTGCTATACCTTATTCTTGTTTTCCTAATCTTTTTTCTTTCCTGATACCTTGTCTAGCCCTAGTAGTGGGCACATTAGGATTGATGTTATTTGTTAACATCAAACCTAGTTGATCTAGGACATCTCGTCCCCATAAATTAATAGGAAGGTGATCCAAAACATATGGCTGTATAGTTCCTTCACATCCTTCAGGATCCTTCCAATCTAATACCATAGCACTTCTATGGGGATTAGTCGCCACTCCTAGGCCTCGAAGAGTTTGAGTGGCTTGTTGTAATGGCCAATGTTTTGGCCATTCTTGAAGAGATATGATGCTAAGGTCAGCACCTGTGTCCAGCAGTCCATTAAAGTCACGACCCTGAATATTTAGTTTTAACATTGGGCGAGAATCTAAATTTAAAGACAACATAGCCCAATCTACACCTGTGGAGCCTAATCCCTTGGAACCTCTTTCTACATTAAGACTAGAGAACTTATTATGTAGGCTGGGTAGTATTAACAACTGTGCTATTCTATCTCCAGGTGAAATTACTGATATACCTCCTGGAGAACTAGCTATAATTTTTATTTCACCTACATAATCGGGATCAATTACCCCAGGACTTATCATAAGTCCTTTTAATGTAGATGAACTACGTCCCAACAATAAGCCTACTGTTCCTTGGGGAAGAGGTCCTTTTACTCCTGTGGGAATGATTTGAACTCCCATCTCTGGAGTTAATACTGCTCTGGCAGAGGTGCAGATGTCCAACCCTGCGCTCCCTCGGGTTTGTCTGATGAGGGATTTAATGGACAATGTGTCCTGGGCACCACCCTGATGGGGTTTCTGGGTTCCTCCACTGCCCCGTATATTTGTGGTTGTGGGCCCCGGAGCATTGGGCCCCCCGGTCCGTTTTTTGGCAATGAAGCCTGGTGACTTTCTCCACGATATCGTGAGTAAATACCTGATCCTTGTCCGTTTTTTGATAAGGGAGTACCTTCTATGGTGATTTGAGAACGGCATTCATTAGCCCAATGTCTCCCTCTACGGCATCGTGGGCAAATACCCGGTATTCTATTCCTTTGATTTCTAGTTTTGTTAAACCCTCCTTTTATGGGGCAACTCCTTTTAAAATGTCCTGTTTGTTCACAATTATAGCATGTTTCTAGCCTGGCATCTAAAGCCTGTTGTACTGCAGCTGCCAAGACTTGCCCTTGTTCATTAACATCTCTACATAATTTAATATATGTGTTTAAATCTTCATGTCTCCATGGTCTAATAACCTCTCTGCAGCAACGATTTGCTTGGTCATAAGCCAGTTGTTTTATTAATGGCATTGCTTGTTCTGTGTCACCAAAAATTTTGGCAGCCGTTTGAATAAGCCTATCTACAAAGTCAGCGTAAGGTTCATTAGGTCTCTGTATTACCTTAGATAGCTGACCTTGTAAATCTCCATGTCCTTGTAAAGTCTTCCATGCCCTAACTGCGTCTGCAGCAATCTGTACATATACAGCAGGATCATATTCCATTTGTTGCCGCTGACCCTCATAAGGTCCCTTTCCTAATAACATTTCAAGACTTCTTTGAGGGTAACCGGCTGCTGCATTTCGCCTAGCTGTCTCCATGCAAAATTCCTCATTGGCAACCTTCCATAACAAATATTGTCCTCCATTTAGCACAGATTTACACATGCTAGCCCAATCTGCTGGCGTCATGTCCAAGTTAGTAATGGACTCCACCATGCTTACCGTGAAGGGGGCTTGAGGACCATAGGTTGTTACAGCCTCCTTTAACTGCTTCACTGTTTTAAATTCTAAAATACGGTGAATTCGCCGCCCCCCTGCCTGTTCAAATACAGGGCATGCTAATCTTTGAGGTCCTGTCTCAGGATCCCATCTATCAACTACGGGGTTTGAGGGCCACTCAGCTGTCTCCATCGGTGGGGCTGTTGGTTGAATTACACCCTCTGGTAAAACGGAGTTAGTGACAGCCTCTTGTTGTGGCCTTTTTTCTAATAACCCCTTTTCCTTTAAATTTTCTCCCTTTCTCTGACTAGCTCGAGAGACCTTCTCTTTTGCTTGACCTAAAATGTCTTCCTCCATGGTCTGAATCTCTAACAATTTACTTAACACTTTTTCGGCTTCTTTTTTAATAATTTCTAATCTTCTATAAAGATAACGCAACCCAATAAGATAACACAAAACAAAACCACAACTGAATGAAACAAAAACTGAATAAAAATTCACTGTATCAATTTTCTCTTTCTCGGGGCTAACAAACTTCAAACCTTGAGCCAACCATTTTTCCCAGTTTGCCTGAGAAATTTCTAGGGATAGGCAGCTTGAAACAAAAATGAAATAAATCAAAACAAGAACACATTGTTTTTTGAAATGGTCACCCATTTTCTCGCCTTCCCTCAGGGGGGAGCGATTTTACTCACCTCCAAATTTCAGACGTTCCGCGTACGGGCCACCAAAATGCCAAAGGCCAATGTCTCGGCTTGGCACCAGAATCACGAGGCACTCACAGCTTTGTAGGTTCAAACAGCAATTCTTTATTCCAGCTCTCACACCACCTCCACACAGGTCCAGGGGCAAACGCGTTCTGCTGTCTCCCGCACCAACCACCTACTCCACGAGGCTCTCTCCAAATCCCCTTTTAATCTCACGAGAACTCAATGGGAACAAGCAGCAGGAACACCCTAATCCCAGCAATAATCTTCAACTTCCAACTTCCCTAAAACCCATTATCTTAAACTGGCAACGCCTTAAACTCAAGGAGCCGGTTACTTCCTCAAACCTGATCAGCTCTAAACCCGGATCTGCCTTGGTCCTTGAGCAAGGTCACCTCATTAAAGCATGCATGCAATGTCCCATCAAATGTCCTCTAAGCAGCATGGGGTACGCTTGGCAAGGAAATTTCGATGCGTCATTCCTACTTGGTAATGGCCCTCAGCACTTTATTGGTTCTACTCTCTTGGTGGTTTTATGAGTTTGAACATGGACTTGAATTGAAAGTCTAAACATGGGTTAGTTGCATTCTCCTCCTCCTCAAGGTGGAATGGCTTGGTGACACCTTGACTCTAGACTTTCTGCCCCTTTTTTCTAAGCTATTGTCAACTAGCTTTTGAGTGTGGCCTTCCTTTTAACATTCTCACTCCAGGTTGGCAAGTGTTCTACCACTCAGCTGCCCTCCAGATCCTCTACTGGTTTTTAGTCCTAAATGGCTCTGCTCACTGCAGTTCTTGATTTTTGACTCTGGCTTGTGTCCCCTGCCTCTTACTCAAGGTTGGCAGAGGATTCATGTGGATCATAATTGTGAACTGGGAAGGGAGTGAACTTTTCACATATTTTTGATTGTAGAAAGTGTTCCTTGTTCCTCTGCCTGAATCATTTGTCACCATTTCTGAAATTGTTTCTGTTTTAATTACTTGGGTTGGAATTCCCACTGCACTGAGTAGAATAGCACAGACTTTGATTATTATTTTTTTTCTTTCTTCTTTTTAACTGGGACCTGGCCAGAGATCAGGCTTCCCCGTGTGTGGGGAACTGGTAATCAGTGTGTCTAGAGCCCGTCTTTGAGTTAGGGCAGCTGTTTGTTCTCTGTGTTCTGTCCCTGCCTCACAGGGATCTGAAGTCTGATGTTACCATTCTGCATAAACATGAATCCCCAGGCCCAGTTCCTGGGGATGATCCTCTGATACCCCTGGGGTCTCCCCCGCTTTATCACCCACCCACTGCTCTGAATTTGAGTGTCATTTCTGATACCTGGAGATTTCCTTGGTGCCACTTGGTTGTGACTGAGGCTTTTTTGTTATGTCCGCCCCCACCCCCACCCGAAGCACCCATGCATTTGGAGGGGAGAGGCCCAGTCTGCATAAGGTCCATCTGTTGGAGCCACTGTAACCTACACATGCCCACATGCCATTGGTGGAAGTTTACTTCATTTATTCAGGCAGCAAATGTCACTGAGGGAACTATATCCTAGGGCTACCGTGATAAAGCAAGAAAAAGAATCCTCCTCACCCTCCCAGAACCCCTTAACCGGAGAGGCACAAAGAGTTGTCTCCAACAGCCTAAATAAATATGACTCTGCAGCTCTGGAAATGCTTCCAAGACTGTACCTGCTGTCAGGGAAGCCTGGTCTGGCCAGAGGTCAGAAAAGAAAAAGGGAAAGGTCACAGAGGCCAGGACAGCTAAGGAGGGCCAAGCTACATGGCCCTTCCTCCTCCCAGCCCTCCCACCTTTACCTGGAAGCTAACCTGCTCCCTGATCAGGTAGAAGAAAGCCAGGGTGATTAAGTCCTGAGGGGCAGGGTCAGTGAGGGGGCAGGCCTTTCCCAACATGAAGCCCAAATGCTGTGAAGCAATGACACAGCTCACGCTTGGTTAAGAAACAGAAGCATGAGCAAACTCTGCGGCCCTGAACCTGACAAACCTTGATAAACAGAGTTGGGTGTGGGGGTTAAGACTCCATTTCCCTTGCCCTCTGGGTCTAGATTTCGGGATTTCTTTTTCCATATGATATCAGGAAGAAGGAATCATAGTTATTCTCTAAATGCAATGTGTTGGTCTTTGAATTGTTAGGAAGGTGATGAAGGAAATGGCAGGCAGGTTTTGATATTTTAGAGGCAGGAGGGTCTTGGACTGGGAGGGGCAGAGCTCACCCTCTGACTGCGGTGGGATCATGGGTGGGGTTCATGGGCACCCACCTTCTCTGTAAAATTGGGAGGGTATATAAAGGCTGGAAGGACCTCTATCTCAGCACCCTGCATTTCCAGGGCTCCCCGGGTTACCTCCTCCCTGTGCCTGGCACCTGGATTGATTGGCCTGGAGCTTGACAGCCCCCTGCTGCCTCACCCTCCCTACTGTGTCAAGAGAATGCAATCTGTGTGCTCTGAAGGCCCGTGCCAAGTGTGTTCATGGCTTACTAACCTGGCCAGGTCTTCATGATGGGAGGGAAAGCCTGGATCTCACTTGGAACTTCTTTTTAGGCATACAATTTGCTGAACAATCCCCAGCAGCGTGTCCTAATGCAGGTCTGGCCCTGAGCCTCTGATCATTTTGCTGACCCAGTTTGTCATCCTGGAGGCAGGGCCTTGAGTTGAAGTCAGAGCCTCTGGCAAGGCCAGGATCCTGCATGCCACCAGTGTCTCCTTCTCCCCTCCCCTCTCCAGCCCTTCCCTGAGGCAATCTTCTCCCACTCTGCTTCCCCGGTGTGATTCACAGGCAGCTCCCTATAAGCATGGCAGGTATGTGTCATTTCCTTATGTTAGAGAGACAGATGATGACAGAGAGATGGCAGTGTCCACCATTCCTGCTACTTCCCTGGCCTGAGCAGGGCTGGACAGTCGCATCCTCCTAGGGATCTGTTCTGTCCTTGGCATCTGTTCCCACCGGCCTCTCTTTCCCTGACACCTGGAGTCTTTGGCAAACCAAGACCACACCCCACTCAATCTCAGCACTGTCTGTTTCCCCACCAATGCTCCCCTGCAACCCTTTGACCTTGCCCAAAGCCCTTTGCAGCAGCCTGCCCATGCTGAAGGAGAAAATGGACCAGTTCTCCAAGTCCCCTACTGGCCATCTCTCAAAGGAACATAGCAGACGAGAGTGAAAGTGTCGGATGTGGGCAGAGAGCTAGCCCCACACGAGGCTTTGGAAGAGAGGTTCAGTAAGCTTTGTAGTGTCACAGATCAGGAGCATTGTCCCAATTCTTGGTGGCAAAGGACACCTGAGATGCCCAAATGGCCAGAGTTGGCAGGGAATTCTTGCATTTCTCGTGTAATAGCGTCAACTCCTGCCCTGCTCATGGTGGGAAGTAGGAGAAGGCTCAGTGCATGTTGCTGGATGAAGGCCCTAATTATGTGAGATGTAGGACGAGGGCCAGGTCCTTCTGTTAGGTCGTGGCACATCTGTGCTTGGGTCCAGTTCTGAAGGATCCTCTTGAACCCGCTAGAAAGGCTTTGGGGCAGCAAAGGTGAAGGACATGAAGAGGACATCTTGTGAGAACTCTTTGAAGGATTTGAGGCATCTTAAAATGAAAAAAACTGGGAAAGCAGATGAGCGGGTTTTTTCATAGCTTAGGTGGCCAAGTTGGTCGCCAAAGCAGACCCAGAAAGTTGCAGAGAAGTACGTTGTTGTTTTTTTTTAACATATTTACTTTTTAGCTTTTTAAGTAAACACAATGTCTTTATTTTACATTTATGTGGTGTGGAGGATCGAATTCAGTGCCTCAAGCATGCTAGGCAAGCCCCCTACCACTGAGCCACAACTCCAGCCCCCTACGTTGGGCTTTCAAAGGAAAGCTTCCTAAACCTTAGATCTTGGAGCCCGTGGAAGAGGCTGCAGAAATGCTGAGATAGTGAGTCCGCTTTGTTACTAAAAGAATTCAAGCAGAAAGTGGCCAAGAGGAAATTCCTATCTGTGCTGGGCTCAATTGTGGCCAGGGTGACCTCTGACAGCCCTCTCCACTCTGAGCCTCTGTGACTCTGATTGGGATCTAGCAGAGCCCTGTAGCCAATCCCTGCCTTTTCCATCACAGACTTCCTCTTCTGAGTGAGGCAGAGGCCAAGGTATCACCAGGCCTATATCTGGGGTGGGTTATTATGTGATGACTTTTGGATGAAGCCCCAGGAATGTCTGCCCTGTGCTGAGCTGGTATGGTCACTTATCGTCTCTAGGACATGGATGTGTAAATTCTAACCAGTCATTTCACCATCCCCGGTCCTGTGGGTCACAATTACTCTCCCTTGCGCTGAAGAGGAGAAAGTGAGGAAATAGCCAGGCCACTGCAGAGCTAAGATTAGAGAGCCTGGTGGTTGCTGCTCCCAACATGCTCCTGCATGCAGACAGCCAGGTGCTTGCAAGCTGCCAAGTGTCCTGGGGCCTGGTGCTCTCCATATGGCCCATATGCATCCAGCTGGCTTTCAATCCTCACGATTCCTAAACAGCTGCATTATTATTGCCTTGTTACAGGGGAGGAAGCCCAGTCTGGAACCGTTGGCAAAGGGCTTGTGACATGGCTGTCCAGGGATGGAGGAGTTGTGGCCTGGCCCCAGGATGCTCTGTCTATGCTGCCAGCTGCCAACAGCAGCTGGAAGTGAGCATCCAAGGAGGGTCCCGTGCACCTGCAGAGCACAGCTCAGGGTTTTGGGCAAAGCCCATTCAGCTCCACACTCACCAGTGAATGATAGACTCCTCTGGATGTTCCAGGCCCTATGCCAAATATGACTTAGAAGTATGTCCCATACTCTTCCAATTTATGAGAAACCAGTAGCCCCAGAGTGAATGTATCTGCAAGTTGTAGCATAAAGAGTGCAAGAGCTTACCCTAATGTGGGTGTGAAGTAAGACTTCAGAGCGGAGGTGGCACAATTAGGTGGACTTGCAGAAAGGAGCACTGGACAGGTTCATGAGGTGAGGGGAGCAAGCTGCTGCATTCAGGGTTAGAGGGACCAAAGAGAGTTTTGCCATGAATTCTTGAGCTAAGGGAGCACTATTGACTTCCCCACTTTCTCTGCCCTTCCATGGATGGCCCCAGCCCCAAACAGAACTTTCCAGACCAAATTCTCACCTGACTTGATGACTGGCCTAAACTTGGTCTCTCTAATTGGCTGATGCTTCTCTCCCAGTCAGCTATGGATTCCTGTAGATTCCACCTTAGGAATCTCCCTTCACCTGTCCCTTCTTTCTTTTCAGTGTTGTCCCCATTCTTGGTGAGACTCTATTCTTGCTAAAATCAATGCATGGGCCACCAAGAGGCTGCCTCAAGGGTCTTTTCCTGCAAGTCCATTCCTTACTGTGGGTAGAGTCACCATAACCTTTGTAAACCCTGTCACTTTTGACAAAATTGTTAGCAAGTCCAGAGTTTCCTGCTGCTTTGTCCCCATTCACTCTGCGTTTTGCTAACAGCTTTGCCACCCTGCTCCTCTTCTTTACGAAGCCGTCCACCATGAAAGGGTGGGCTAAAGCAGAGCCACTCTCCATGAGGTAAGATTAACTGCTTGCACTTGCACAGCCCCCTGTGTAATCTGTATCTCTCTTGTACTTTGCACACTGCCGAGTGGCATTATCTAGTGGAAAAGTCTGCCCACCTCCATGTTGGTTTCTGGGTCATTCTTTCCTGGTCTTTGTATTCTCTCTTGTCCACCCACCAGGTAGATACACAAGAGTGTTTGTTGAATTGATTGTAATCTCAATCTCTGCAGTTCATCCCCAGTCCAGCCGAGGGAAGAGAGGAGGAGACAGGTCACTTAACCTTGGCAGCTTTTTGGTCATTGTTGTTGTTGTTGTTGGAAAAGAGACAATTAGCAAGAACAGGGACCTACCCAAGACCTGCTTGCTTTCCTCCATGATCCAAGGTATATGCCATATGTCTCCTTCAGAGATGATATTGTGTGCCAGTTAAGGACAGAAGAGCCAGATCTGCCATTTCATAGCTCTGTGATGTTGAGAAAATCCCTTTGATCTGTCCATGCCTCACTTTCCCCATGTGCATTATGGCTGGAAAACTATAGTACCTATCTCTTTGCTTTGCTTTGAGAAATAAATATATTAATAATATTTGTCATTGGCACATTTAAAAAAGTATAATATAAATGTTTATTACCTTAAAGTTATTATTATCAATAGCCTGTGTCTGCTCCTAGACGCAACAGGCCCACAGCTTAAAACTAGAAAGGCTTGAAATGACTCTGATGATGGGGACCACTTGGTTGGTAATCTGCCTTCCTCCCACCAACATGAACCTCAGGATTGGAATATGGAGCAAGATGATGAGGGACTTAATGATTACAGTCCTGGGGAAGGACACCAAATGACATATATCATGCCTTTTTCCTTTTTCTTGGGGCTTGAACCAGAGGTACTTAACCACTGAGCAACATCCACAGCCCTTTTTATTTTTTATTTTGAAACACGGTCTCACTAAGTTGCTTATAACCTCACTAATGCTTGTTGAGGCTGGCCTTGAATTTACAGTATTCCTGCCTTGACCTCCCCAGTTGCTGGGACTACAGGCATGCACCACCATGCCTGGCCATCATGCCTTGTTTCTGTGCATTTCTGTTTACACGGAGACATTGGAACCTGGCTGGCCTGCCTTTTGTGACTTCTCTCCTCTGCCACATACACCCTGGTCCAATCAAGCTTCTTTGTCAAATAGGACATGACCTATCTGATACTCTACTTTTCTTGGTCAAATAGGACAGGACCCACCTGATACTCTACTTCCTGTGATTGGAGGAAGTCTGAAAACCCAAGAGGTGACTCATAGCTCTCTGGTCTTCGAGTGACACAGAGCTCAGAGTGACTCCATCCCATACCCAACCTGAGAGTTAGTTCAGCTCCCCTGGCTTCAGCCTCCTCAGCACCTCTCACACACACCTCCTCCATCTCTTCATCCCAGGGGTGGCGGCTTCTTCTGTGGGGCAGGGCTATAGATAGCTTCTCCACTTCCTTTTATGCTAACCTAGTTTGTCTCCTGTGTCGACAGCACAGTCTCCCCAGCAATGTCCAGCTTCCAGATTTGAGTGCTGGTGGTTTTTGTGGTGATAGGCCAGCCTTCACCCAATCAAATCTGGGAAGTCTTTCCTCCAGCCAGATCCTGCTCTGCCCCAAACCCTACAGGGTCAGAAGCCAGGATCAGAGCAGGCACCTGGGCCTGGCAATAGCTTCTAGTGCACTGAGTTCTCCCCTACCAGCTAACCTCCCACTCCCAGGCAGATATTTCCTGAGCAGAGGTCCTGTGCAGGTCAGTCTTTGCAACATGCAAATTTCTTGGGACTGAACTATGTCCCCTGAGAATACAGGAAGTCTCATGTGAAACAGAGAGCACAGAGTAGAAGTTGGGAGAGGACCGGGTCTGAGGTTTCTGCTCCAGTATGTCATGGGTGTTCACATTTGTGTGTGACAAGAGCAGGCTCTAATAGGCAGGGACAGGTGTGGGATATGTACAAAGGGAAGCAGTCAGGAAGCCCGAGAAACAGATTGGAGAGGAGAGAACAGGAGGGAGGCCATCCTCTGCTTGCCTGGCATTTGCAAGCTCAATTTGAGGAGGTAGAGAGTGCTGAGAACAGAAAGTTCCAGAAAGGTCTGGACTACTTCCATTTTTAGAGCCTCTCTGGATTATAAAAGAAGAAAAAGAAATGCCAAAATAGGACAGCAGACTGTATGATGTATTTTAAATGTTGACTTTTACCAATTAATAATTTTATGCACACATGTACACACACATGCACACAGACACACACGTACACAAGTTGACTTGAACGGATTCATATAGAAAAAATGTTCATGCTCATCTATTTCATAAGTCAGAACCAAGTGGCTTTCTGGTTTGGAGAGTTGCCCAGCAGCCTCAGCCTAAGAGATTCTTTAACAGACTTAGGGAGGCAGGTTTTATAGACCATTAAAGAAAAAGTCCCAGGTGCTGTGTCAGGATAGCTCCTGGACCCTCATGACCCACTGGGGCCCAGGAGAGGCTGAACAATCTAGGTGTGGAAGTGTCTGGAACTTCCCAGATGGGTCCAGCCAGTCAAGTATCCATTTCACCAGGGAGACAGGCTGTGGGCCCCCAAGAAGACACTCTCTCCCTCTAGGCACCCTAAGTCAGGCCCCTGCAAGTACAGAATGTGTTGCAGGGGAAAATCCTGTCAGGGTCTTGGATTCCTCATCAGGAGCCAGGAGACAAAGCAGCCCCTACAGAATAGAATGCTGAGGACTCAGGCCAGGCTGGGCCTGCTCTGGGCCCGGGTTGGCAAGCCTAGGCTGCCCTTGTTTTAACCTGCCACATAGCCTTGGGCCATTCTTTCCCTCAGCTGCAGGGTGACTGTGACAGTTAGGGACTCATTAGAGCTGATGCTAATGTGATGTGAGTAAGGGAAAGAGCTATGTCCCCAAATGCACTGCTCTCTGTACTTCCCTTCCACTGATAAAGATGCCCTCCATGTCCAAACTTCCTCTTCTTGACCAGGCCTCATCCTTGACCTGCTAAACCCTGTTCACCCTGCTATCATTGCTGCTTAACTAAGGTCCTCATAGTAACTGTCCATCCTGGTTCCCTCTCCTTGTCCTTGGCTATAAGTCCCCAGCTTCTCCTCTGTGGTTGGAGTTCAATACCCCACCCCAGCAAGTCTTGGTTTCTTAGTAATACTCTTGAAAAAGTATCTCCTGTTGAACTCCATCTGTTATGATTTCTTGCACACTCAACACACATAAACTATTAACTCAGGTGCTTCACAAACCATCTTCTCTCCTGCTCTCAGAAAAGTTGCTTGGAAAGGAGATTGAGGTCTGTGGAGACATCACCTGTCCCGCATGGCCAAGGTGTCCCTGTGAGGTATAAGCTGGCCAGGCTCCCTGTGTTCTGGGAGTGACTTTGCTCCCTGAAGCTCTGGAAAGATAAACCAGGACTACCTTGAGTAGAGAAAGTGGGGAAGGGTGGGCAGGAGTAGAAAGAGATCTCAGGAACATCTTGCCTTTCCTGGCCCTTCTGTGCTCCCATCCCTTGGAAAGGGCTATTCCAAGCTTGGTTCCTACAGAAGCATTCTCTGTCATTAGAGGTGTTTCTCAGCATATCTATTTTGGAGCTTCAGCTGGTTGCTTCTCAGAATAAACAGAACAGTGATATAGGGATAAAAGAAGAAAGGAACCTCATCTCCTCTTTGTGTTTTTGCTCATCCAAAGCTTCCCAACCTATTCTTTCCTCTTCTTAAAAGTCTTGCCCTAATATCCCTTCCTCCACACTCTCTTCCCTATAGCTCTTCTTCTACCATCTTATAACCATAGGGGCCCTTCAGAGGCATGTAAGGAACCCTGCTATGGCCAGGCCTTGTCCTAGGCTCAGAGGCTCCAGGCATGTCTACCTGCAAAGACTCCATGCCAAGTGACACAAGGATTCATATACAGATTGAGTGGTCCCTTCTCTGAAATGCTTGGATGCCAGAAGTATTTCAGATTTTGGAATGTTTATATATAAATAAGAAGAGATCTTGAGGATGAGACCCAAGTCCACAGGTGAAATTTATTTATGTTCCACGTATACCTTATACTCATAGTCTGAAGGTAATCTGAGACAATGTTTGAGTGCATCTGCATTTTGACTGTGATCTGTCACATGGAATTGGACGTGGAATTTTTCACTTGTGGTGTCGTGTCCATCCTCAAAAGGTTTTTGATTTTAGAATATTTCAGATTTTGAGTTTTCAGACTGAGATGCTCATCTAGTACTAAGGACTTAAATGGAAGAATGTAAAAGCTGACCCAGCCTCTTCCTGCTGCAGTGAGGCAACTTAGGTCCCCTCCTGGGATTGCTGTGTTCAGGTTCTCAGGGCTCCTGAGAGGTCAGATAGGGCCATAACACCTGACCACACAGGCTTTCCTTGGGTCTCCCTCTGTCTCTATCAGCACAGCTGTGTTGTAAAAGTAGTTGAAAAGGGATCTGCAGGGGACAGAAAGATAAACCAGACCATTGTTTGTCTCAGAAAAAGCTGTTTTGCTTACACAGTGTATTTATGGACTGAAATGGCTCCCAGGGAAATTAGGGATGCTTTCTTGAACCTGGAGTGAGAGGTTCTGGTCATGAGCAAGCAAAGTTATAGACTTGTGTGTAGACACATCTGAAGCCAAGTCATTTGTCATCTTCAAGCACGTTCTACAGCAACTGGGTCTGGCAGCCTGTGGGGACATGTAAGCCTCTCACCTGTGCGTTGGTCCCAGGGTCCTTTGCCCCTGTGCTCAATGTGTTTTTACTTTGATGAGTTGTGCCCAACTCCACTCACTCCCTGTCCCTCCTCTGCTATTCCTCCCTGTGGCTTTCCCCACAGGCAGCTTGAGAGCACAGGAGTTGGCAGTCCTGGACCCTGGACATGGGGCCTCAGACCCTTGTTCCTCCCTTGGAGTGATCAGCCTCCTCTTACTCTGTGGTCTCACTTTTTGTCCTGAGCACCAGGTGGCCCAGCTTCTCTGCTACCAGATGCAACTCTGAGTAAAGCGGGCAGATTGGACTTGTTCAGTGGATTTCCTCTCGTGGTTTTGTTTTATTTTTAAAGATGAAAACTGTGGTTGGACTTCTAAATGAGCCTTTAGAAACCTCAGTGGATAGTTCATAGCAGAGCTGTCTGTCTGTAGGTGGCCATGGCTTCCCGAGCTGCAAAGGGCCACACTCCAGGCATTTCCACTGCCTAGGAGGGTCATGGGTGTTAATTTCAATGTCAGTGGAAATGAGACTGACTCTTGCATGTAGAGTGGGAAGAGAATGTCAAGATAAGAATGGGGCTCCTGCCACTCTGGAAGGCAACATGTAAATTCCTCAGAAAACTAGGAACGGAAACACCATTTGACCCAGTTATCCCACTCCTCAGCATGTATCCAAAGGATTTAAAATAAGCATACTACAGTGACACAGCCACATCAAAGTTTATAAGAGCACAATTAACAATTGGTAAGCTATGGAGCCAAGCAAGGTGCCCTTCAACAGATGAATGGATAAAGAAAATGTGGCATATATAAACTATGGAGCTTACTCAGCCATAAAGAAGAATGACTTTATGACATTTGCTGTTAAATGGATGGATCTGGAGACCATCATGCTAAGTGAAATGAGCCAATCCCAAAAAACCAAAGGTTGAATGTTTTCTCTGATATTTGGAAGCTAATCCATAATAAAGTGGGAGGAGAAAAATGGAACTTCTGTTGATTAGATGAAGAAAAATGAAGGGAAGGGTGGGAGGAGGGAATCAGAAAAGGAAAGACAGTGGAATGAATCTGACATAACTTTCCTATGTACATATATAAATACATCACAGTGGATTTCATCATTTTGTATATCCACAAGACTATAGAGTCCTAATTAGAATAAGATATATTCCATACTTATAGAATTATATCAAAGTGTACTCTACTGTGATTTATAACTAAAACAAAGAAAGAAAGAAAGAAAGAAAGGAAGAAAGAAAGAAAGAAAGAAAGAAAGAAAGAAAGAAAGAAAGAAAGAAAGAAAGAAAGAAAGAAAGAAAGAAAGGAAGGAAAGAAAGGTTCTAAATTCAAGTGAATTTGGGAGCATATTTCAGTTCCACCATTTCTGAGCCCTATGGCCTGAGACCTTACACTAGTTATTCAGTTTCTCTGGGAGTCCATTTATCCATGTGTAATATGAGGATATTAACAGTTTTAAAGAACAGCACTTTATTTAACTTAATGCATCACGTTTCTGAGCACCTTTTCTGCACCATGTGGGTTATAGCTTGAGAAGGATTGTCACAGTTCTGTCCTGAGGAGGCTTGTAAGTTCTGCTGTTATGTGGATTACACAAGAAAGCATATAGGCATTGATTAGTACCATGCCTGACACATAAAAGGTGCTTGATAATTGGGTATCTTTTCAGGTACCGTGTCTTTAATTGTCCTTGAGATTAGAAGCAGGAGAGATGGGCCTTGAGATCAAATCTTCTAGAGCTATAGAATAGTGAAAATCATGCCACCTCACTTCTGAGAACCTCAGGGAACAGGGAGTGTGACATGGGACAGGAAAAACTTCCAGAGAGCTCAAGGCTACAGCTTTTAAAGATCTGAAGAAATGTCACAATGAAAAGGGATTGGAGAGGACAGATGTCCACCCACCAGCTAAGAGAAGGCAGGTTTGTGCTGGAGGGAGAAAGGCTGAGACAGAAGGCAGTGAAGGCCCAGGCTGATGGGCAGCAGGGGCTAAAGAGGGCTTCATTGTTAGCCTGCAGGTTGCTGGGTGGGGTGTTCCAAATGGTTTTCATGCATGCATAAACTCTGGAAATTTTGCAGAGCACACAAGAGGTAAAACTGGAAGGTATTTGAAACCCCAAAGCAGACTGTGTAAAAGCCTAGAGTATCTAGGATTACTTTCAATCAGATGCTACAAGACTCACATGTGTAGACATGATGTCATAAAGGAGGAAGTCTGTACTCACAGATCCCTAGTAATAGGAGCCACACAGGTCATGCAGGGACCCTGTGCAGGTCAGGAGGTTGAAGGAGCATTTATTGCAGTTTCCATGGGAAGGAACAGGTACAGCAGGGTGAGTAGGTTTAGGATTGGCTGGAGTGGGCGATTTCAGCAGGCTCTGGGAAACAGGGGTTTTCCCCAGTTGCCTGATACCTAGCTGGGGTGCTTAGAGTAGGTGGATATTGAGCCAGAAGTGACCTTAGAGTCCAGCCTTTCTTCCTCTTCAAAGAGACCTGAGCCCAGGGGAGATTTGAACCACTCTGTTCAAAGTCTCATGGTCAATTAAACCAGGTACCTGGAACTCAAGGCTTTCCCAGGATTCCACGAGGTTGGAAGGCACTGGAGGGAGCAGGCATGGGGTCCTCAGTTGTGGGAGGGCATAAACACTGTGATATAGAGGCTCAGAAATGCCTCCCACCAGCAGTATTGCAGCTCCCTGGGGCACTAGAAAGATGGGGGAAATAGGAAGGTAGGGGCTGTAGGGAAGATCCTTCCAGACTAGTGAGGCGGTCCTAACTCTAAACCTGGCCTGGACACACAGGGAATTCTTAGAACCCAAGGTCTTAGAGCCTGGATGCAGCCTGGGCTGAGACCTTGATCCAGTCGCAGCTGTGCCCTGAATCAACTGCTTCTCCTGAAATGAAGATCCTTTTCCCCACCCATTCATTCTGACCAGTAGGTCTAGGGCAGTTATGTGTTTCTAACGATTTTAACCAAGAAGCATCTGAACTCTGGAAACCACCAGACCAGATGCTCTCTGAGACCCTTTGGTCTGGGCTAGTCTACGTGGGTAAATCATCACCACTGAACCACAGAGAGGGCTGGACAGAGAAAGCCAGGCTTGAAGGTCACAAGCTACTAGGCCCCATGGGCTGAGAAGCAGAACTTCTGCCCAGGGGCATTGCTCTTCCTCTGCCCTCCAGCAGCCCCTTTCTCCCCGAGTAATGAACTGGGGATGTCCACTGTACATAGGGTCTGCCTATTCACATGGACATCTGGTACAGCATTTGCCCACATAACCTTTTTTTCCCAGAAGGGCAGTGGGCTGCAGCAGTGAGCAGGGAAGCCTGTGCTCTAGATCCTCCTTACCCTCACCTGGCACACAGCCAGGCAATTAGACACTTGACAAACAATGGCGATGTTGATAGCCAAGAATAGAACACAGAGTGGGAGGTTAGTCTGCTCAGCCAGTGCTGTGGGCATGAAGTGGATGTGGTTGCTACCTCAGCTGGAGGGTGAGCAGGGACCAGAGTTCAGAGTGGACAGAGCACCTGACAGGAGCCACACATATGGGCTGCAAGGCCATGGGTAAGGATCAGGGCACGCAACCCTCAAGGCCGTTTGAGCTCTCAAATCCCAAGACTCCAAGACTGAGAC